>NC_056731.1:1780241214-1780408714 GCF_019279795.1 Protopterus annectens
AAACATGTACCCGCCTAAAATGTGTTACATGGGTGTATAACAGTGTTTATTATACACTGAACTCTTGACTGTACATGGTCACACATGTTGTCTTGCCTATGGCCCATATTTATGGCCCCTACCCCACAACATGAGTGGGAGTCCACAACATCACTGGGATGAGAACAGGAATGTCAGCACTAAATAATATCCCATACCTAGCAACCTCTTACTGCATGACATCTGGACAAAGCCTGGTATATAAGTGAGGACATAGGGCCAAACACAGGGCCATATTTGATATATTGCACTCATACACTGTAAAAGTTGCTGGTGTTACAGGATTGTTTGCAACATATCCTTCCCGAGGGAAATTAAGTCACAAACACTAATGTTTCCAGTTACTGATAGCAGTCAGCAGAGTATGGCAATGATTTGTCAAGGACAACACCTGCTTGGGAAAGACACTAAACATAGTGGCCCAAACCCTGGCCATTATGTGGATAGCCCTACAGTTGAGAGCTATGCAGACACATAGCATTGTCAGACTGCAAGCTATGCAGAACTAGCATGTACACACAAACCCTGTTAAACTAGCAGTATTCAAAGCATATAATAGTGATACACTCTGTCCCTTCATCTGGAATCTTACATAAACCTGTAGTTGGCCTATGTCCACATGTCATATTGCAAGAGATATTCTCACCTACTGTCTGTAACACTGCTGCCCACACACAGAAAGGATGTTTTCTTATAGGCAAGGTAAAGGGACAATGACCACAGGAAGTGCACATTTCTAGGAGTTGGTTGCCATGACATTGGCTATTGGAGAACTACACAGCTGTTCTGCATGCAATTAGCAAGTGGGGAACACCAACTGGTGCATAGGCCATCACCTGACCATGGCCATCACCTACAAAAGCCATGCTGTCACTTAATCAAACCCACTCAATCCCTGTACTACAGAGAGAGTGAGAGAGAGAAAAAACAACACAGAGCAAGACAACAACCAAACTAAAACACTTAGGGTTGAATATACAACCCCTCCCCCCAAAAAATGTATGTGAAACATTTAAGCATGTAATTTAATGTATGACTTGGTCTGTAATAATGGGATAGCTGGATCTGAAAAATGTATATGTGCCAGCAAAACTTGCTGTACAACTGCTATGGCCATAGCATCTGGCTCTGTCTGCAATCTGAGACATCACAGCCATACCTGTCAGCTGCACAAATCTTCACAGAATGTTCAGATTTTGAAATCAGAGTGTTATGTCTGTTCCTCTTGACATCTCTACCTGTCTGACAAATAGCTGAGGACTGAAGTCATGAAGTAATGACAAACACTTGAGTATAAGACTACACATCCGTCAGAACAGTCACAGTAATGCAAAATGTATTATGCTAAAAACTCCATAACTCTGTAACAGGAATATGTGCGATATGTCCCTCTTTACCCCCATCATGTTAGGCTTTGCTCACATGTGATGCTCTAAGAGTTGGAGAGGTGGTATCACAGCTCAGGAGCCTGACTCACCCTGGGAAAGGACAGCTCACATTTGCCAACCACTAGAGTGTCTGTCAAACAGTTGTTACTGTGCCACTGCTAGTCCAGTTAATGGGATGTTGTCCATATCCATATGTTACCTGTGAATATGAGTATGATATATGTTTGTCTTGATATGCTAATAGACATATATAGGGCATGTGCATGGTATAGTACTGTTGTAGACATATGTGCTGAACTGCATGTGATATCTTGAATTAATAACATTCAACTGTACAGTGTTCTGCTGGACAGTAAGCACATTTGTGACTGATATCTGTAGATCTGAGTCTCCTTCGGTAGATTGAACTTTTTCAAGTTTGAACCTCATATGGCCGAAACTATATGTTCGAATTTGTAAAGGGTCAATCAATGGAGATCTCTGTACAAAGTGGAATGGGAAGATTTCCCTTTTCCACAATGTAGTGCGATCTCGGAGTTGTTATATTTAAGTAGGGGGGTGTGAGGGGTGATGTTTAGTTTCATTTTTTGTTGTTTTTTTTATATTTTTTTATTCAGTGTTCGAACTTTTACAAGTTTGAACATATGGTCTCAGCCATATATGGTTCGAAATTGTAAAAGTTCGATCTACTGAAGTAAATCCATAGACACACACACATATACCTGACCTATGCTGGCCAAACCAGTTACAAGTCTTCCAGCAATGACAACGCAACAGAATAGTGTACTTATGCCTGTTGGACATCTTCCAGGTTATCACAGTGGTGTCAAAGGCTAATGTGCAATCAACTTAAATATGTATGTAGCAGGTAGATTAATACAGTATCAATATTGAGGTTACTTTTGTCAACCATTGATGGTGGTCTTTGTCCTGATGTCCTCTGGGTATAGCCGGATGAGAAGTATGATTGTTATTTCACATATGTTTTCACAGACCCGATTGTAATGTTTTACATCAAACTATAAAGGATAAAGGTCACATTACAGGTGTGAATTTATTTGAAATGAGTTTTTGTGGTGTCATGTTCCAATTGCACAAATACCAGGCATTGTAACAGGGGTGTGTTCTCTTCATATCCACTGTAGTTATATGCAATCAGCAGTACCTGACCTGTAAATGTAACCTCCACCAAGGAGAGAGTAATCCCCCTTGGTGGACAGCAGTGATACACAAAGCACATAATAGGATGCTATATTGGCTGTACAGGGACACATAGGTGCAGCCAACAACTTGGAGGCACATCCACCTCTATCTCAGCAAGCATGTATGTTCAAAGCTGATGTTGTGTAAGGCTGATTATGACTATAAAGCAGACATATCCATGCCACCAAGAACAATTGCAACAGAGTGTCTCCACATATGTAGTCAGTCTCAGAGACAACACAATTCAACCTGTACTGGGGGTAAAGCACACCTCATACATACATGCCATGGATATAGCAACATGCATCACACAGGTTAGGTGGGAACAGTGCCACTCTGTCCACACTAATTCTTGAGGGGGATATGCACATCAACTACACTACCCCCCTCATCAATGGTGAACATGTACATAATGCCTTCTGAAGGCAACAACAGCAAGTCTCCCTGGGCCATGATAACATCACTTTCTGCCTCTTACCTGAACTAAGGCATGTGCTCACAGCTGCATCACACACTACTGTCAAACACAGACTTGCCACCATCCACACACCATCCACATGGACAATGGCCACTGTCATCCCTATACACAGAAATGAATGGAGAATAGAGGATTAAGCATTGCAACATTGGGTGGAATAAGATAGGTCAGGGCCAGGAGTGTAATGACAGCTGATAGGGTTAGGTTGTAGCTTAGAATATTGTCAAGTAATATTATGTGTTGATGTGCAAGTGGACAACCATATGTGGTTGTGTAACCTTTTCTCCTGTTTATGCCTTCCAGCTACCATGCCACGAGGAAGGCTACCAGCCTTGACATAATTGAAGAATGATGTAATCATTCAGTATCTCATACAGCACTATGATGTCCTGTTCAGACATGGCTGTGGGAAGAACTGGTCCACAGGGTGAATGATACTTAACAACAGAAACAGCATTATGAGCAGGTCCGTCATCATGCCAGTGACATTTTGCATCATGCACGGAAATAAGCAGTTGCTGTAGCAAGGGAGTGGCTAGCCACAGGTGGGGTACAGCCATACAGCCCCACTGACATGTATGGAACAGCTCCTTGCCAGCATTGGTGCACCTGCCTGGCACACCCAGCAGAACCCAGCATTGTTGAGGTGGGTGGGACCCAACCAATGTCTGAGGATTGTGCAGGTAAGGCCACAGTGCACATAACAAGAAGAGTGTTGATTCTACATTTCTATCTGTAGAGAATCTCCATGCATATATCAGAGAAGATAATCTGTAACTGGAGTTTAGTAATGCACATATGTGCACATCTATGGTTAGTGGGCTGCATATTCTGTAGTATTGCTGTTTGTTCTGTTAATGTTCTGAAATGCTGCTTCTACCCTGTAGCAATGCCACATGAGTGGCTACTGAAATTACCTCTCTCCCACAACTATGTAGGTCCGTCAGGTATACAACTGGGGCAGCAACCTCTGGCTGGTGACTATGGGGTTATTTTGCTCATGTTTGCCAATACACTGGCCATGTTAAGGCCATGCTATATGACCTGTACACATTTATCATGCCTACCTATAATGCATGATATACATGTTCAGTTTTGTTGGTGTTAACTGCACAGCATCACAGTGGTCACCATGGTGAAGGGTAGGTAGGAGTCCTGCAGTATACCTCACAACCCATCAGTGCAAGATGTGTGGACAGAGACAAGCCAAATGGTGGGACAAATGGCCTACAGTAGGGACATGTATGAAGCATAACCCTCATACAGTCGATACAACAGTGTACATACCCCTATGATGGTGCCAACTGTTCCTGATATATATGACAGAGCACAATAGCACCACCTTTTACAACCCGTAATGTGCACCTAAAATGTGCAATTAATGTATAAAATAGAATCCTCTGTTAGGACAACATAAATGAGGTTTACAAACCTTACAATACACTGGAAGCATATGTGTGCACACACTCCAATTAACATCTTCTGGAAGCAGCTTGTGATGTACTGACAGCATTCACTCTTCTGCAGTACACACCTGCCATCAAGTACAGGCCTCTATGTTACACCATTTAATGGTCTGCTGTCTGAGAAGTATGTCCATGACAATTAGCCAGCTGCCTGCAACACGGGCAGCCATAGCTTGCAAACATCTTCCAAGGCATGACATGGATCTCATATCTGAAAGGAGTAGTGAGGAGTAGGGTAAAATAACATTACCTCACTGTTGTATATTCAATGGCAAACAGTGCAGACAGTCATCTAGAAGTGTATTAAATATGGGACGACAGTGATGTTGAAAAGACACAGATGACCATCCAATACAGATGACAATACGCAGTGCAAACTAGTCAGGGAGGCTACCCAGATACATGCAGCAACACTGAGGCAGTTGCACAAATGCCTAGCAACTCCTGCCTGTGTATTACCTGAATCAACAATCGCCTAGAGTCTGCATAAGTGTGCACTATGGGTTAGGGTAAGTAGATGGGAGGTGTATCCCACAAGAAACATCATCCAGGCCTATGTACAGGTAGTAAAAGCATGACCCCAGGTCTTCCAAAGGCATATTTTGCAATGTGTAATGGTGTCATGAGATCAAGGCTCTAACCTACAGACAGTAGTCCTAAAGTTACGTGTGGTGCACAAGCAGCAGCTCACATCACATCAGGGCCACCATCCCCAACCTGAAGGTTGCTGGTGCCAGTATACACCTTTATGGTTGCTGTTCATTACCTGAAAGTAGGCCTGTAGACATGGTGGAGTGAATGTGGAACACTGCAAACTAACACGCCTTTTTGGGGCCACAGTTTTCAGGCATCTGCAATAAGGCTGAGGATGGGGAGAGGTGTCAGCATCAAATACAAAAGTGAACTGAAGCATGCATCCAAAGCTAGCTAAGAATTGCCGTATCTTAACACATTCAAGGTTATAAACTGACCCACACATAACACACATTCCACAGCAATACAGAAGTCCCTGTGTGACTTCCACGGGCTGTGCACATGAGCTGGCCTTGCAATCTGGCAGATTTGTTGTACCTTTGTAGGGAAGATGGGCCTAATTATGCAAAGGCAAGGATGTGCCATACTACTGTACCCCTTCTAGGAATATTGACTGCTGTATTTCAGTTAGCAGGTGCTTCAACAAACCATTGGTTTAAGGGTGTGCACAGTTATGCACCCCCAATATGGTACACATCTCAGTCCACATTTCCATGACTTGCTGTCATCTGACTCAGGATTGGGTTGCATAGATCATATGTCACATATCAGGTGTGTGTAATGTTTTTGACTGGAGTAATGTGGCCCCATTGCATATCAAAGAATAGGCTGCCATGTTAACAGGGGTGTGTATGCTCCTGAAATCCACAAGAGGTTTGGAAGGTCATCAGTGTACACAGATGTTATTGCACATACATCAACTGATGAAGATGAGATCTGGGAATCAGATGTCAGTCATTCATTACTGACATCCATCCTCATATCATCCCAGTCATGTATCAGACAAACACAATTGGGATGTGAAGAACAGAGCAAACATAACTGCTACACATCTAACACATTCAGCAATGATTTGTATAGTTGTGAGGTATGGTGTACAGTGCATGCCAGTGAGCTGTACAGGTGCACAGCATTAATGTGTACTTTGGTGCAGTGTGTCCTGGGGGAAGGGTCATCACCTACTAATATGACTTGTGCATCCCAGATATGTATATTGTTTGTAACCAGGATTTAGAATGGATGCACTGCCTGATATTGAGTACCATATGTCATGCATGTTAATTGTTGGGCACTGAGGTCTGTGTAAAATGTTTGTGTCATCTGACCTGTAAGTATGCATGTGTGTAGAAGCAAACCATAATGTACAGGTCTTAATTTACATTTCTTGTCTGCCCCTCACAGGTGGCAAGGTGGGTCAGGGTCCCTCCTGCAGGCAAACTGATGTTAGTGTCTGTACAGACTCTGACAATGATGATAGGCATAGTGAGGCACAGGCAGGGTTGTCAGGGGTTGAATCTGTGCCATTGGTTGACATACCACTTTTATCCACCTCATCCCCACACACAGTCACAATGCCCATACATACCCTATCACCAGTGGCCATAGATGAGGGGCATTTGGTGTGTGGTGGCATGGGACAGGAAAGTGTGGTGACTATGGCAAGTGTGTCTGTACACAGCAACCATAACCAGATGACCAGCAAAGTACCACACAGGCAGATGTACAGGGGTGCTCATAGGAGGGCTACTGGCCATCATGCCCCTGGCATAAGTGCCACAGCAGGTGTGTGTCACCAAACACATGTTTTGGGCCATCATGAAGGCACAGGCACATATGGAACATTACACCAGAGATAGTCTGAGGCTCCAGATAGGGCTACTCTTCCTGCTGTAGGGGACAACATCTGTGATCTTGCAGGTGCCCACTGTTATTTTCCAGAGGTCATGGATAGATGGTTGGGTGAGATGGTGGGAAGCCATGATCATGTGGTGTCTGTGGTAGAGCATGTGGTGGGAATAGGGTGTTGGCCACATGGATGTAGGTCAGCAACACCAACAGGTGGAGGTCTATGTTGACATGCAGCAACTCCCATAGTGCCAGTACCAACACCAGCACCAGCACTGCAGTGAGGGCTGCTGTGCACATCACAAAGTAGCATGCTACATGCACATGGTCCTGGCAAGTCCCAACAGGGACGTGGATCCAGCAGACAATTGTCGTCATCAGGGTAGAGTAACATATCTGGACTTCTGCCTGGTAGTGCCTGTGCATCCCCTGGCAGTCATAGTTCACATGTCCATGGTCAGACACCCTGCCATGTATGGTCTGCAGCTTTACAACAAACTCCTGTATAGGGCATCCACATGGCAGAAATGTGTGCTTACATACACACAAATATCACCAACACAGCTAAGACACCTCCATACCTACACATACCACGTCTGCATGGCCCATTTAATAAAGAACCCCCCTAACCCATGCACACATAATGTCAACCAAACAGCTTAGCCCAGGCCTATGGCAAACCCACAACACACCCTGTGCATATGATGATACCTGTGCTACATCCCTGTCATCCATGCAATTGATGCAGGGACATGCTAATATGGTTCTGATGCACAGGATGAATATACTAAGGTTTAGAAATGTAATGCTGTTTAACATGTTTTCATCTGGAGTTATTAATCCTTACACGTCAGGGTGCATAGCTGTCCAGCCATGATGCATTATAGCTGTTATAAACACTGACTGATTGTGGCTTCCATACTGTATTCTGTTTGTGCCCTAGGTGTCTATGTGTCAGCAGGATGTTGGTCTGCTGTCCTTTCCTGCAAGGGGTGTGGCACTGTGTTGACACATTGACTGTGTCATATCCTGGGTACAGCTGAACACAAGTAACAAGGTCTGTATAAGAGTTACTGCATGTGCCACATGGCTGATAGGTGAGTGCATGGTGGCTGATGTAAGCAGCTTGTCTACAGTGGACAATGGTAAGTGTACTGGGTGGCACACACCAAATGTTTGTGAATAACACACACATAGAGGATTTGGTGTTGATGCAATATACAGAGAATACTGTTTACATGGATGTAATTCATTTTGCCTATATAATTCCACGAAGACCAAATTGCCAAAACATTACATCAGTAAATAATCAGTCCACCAGTTTAATGTCATTGACAATGGTACTGGCAAGGTATATGTCCTCTTCATCAATGTAGTGCAATCCTGGAGTTGGTAAACATAGGTGTGCTGGTGCTGGTGTGGGTGGCACAGCACCCCCCCCCATTTTAGGGGGTGCAGGGTGGTGTAGAACCACACATAGTGTGATTAACAACTACTTAACCTGTTAACATATACTGTACAGTATACCAGCACACTAAGCGGGAGGATGCGCACAACAATAACCCCAATGTGGGTGGCTGTACCCACAACAACCACACCCAACTATATATACCAACTCCAGTATCACTGTACAGCTGTACAGTGGGGAAGAGGGCATTTACACATCCAAAACTAGTTTTGATGGAATGAATTTCCACAAGATAATTGATTTGAAATGTTACCTTTTGCCAGTTAGTTCTCAGACAAATGATTTCCTAGGACATATATCTTCAGCAAACTGAAGTAGATCCCTTCACATGTACACACACTTACTTGACAATAGTGAGAGTAGAACCCCTACCTAGGTACTTGTTGCTACTAATATGTTTGTCCTTAATTGCACACACCACAGAGCTTTTAGGGTGAGGTGTGTCCTGAGTTTTCTGTTAAGTGAAGAACATCACCAGGCCTTGTACAGTATGGTAATAAAGTATGTATTGGGTGGTAATGAACAATACATAGTATGACATACTGTCATATACACATTGACAAATACATACAGTCATAGACACATTTGCAAGTCCTCGGTTTAGCAGTGCTAACTACCTTGTGAGTGAGTCCATACTGTTACAGAGTTTTTGCACGCAGCACATGCATCATTGGGCTGGATAGTGTCATCAGTTACCTGTATGGTTGGTGGTGACAGCTGTCCTCATACAGTGGACCTTGGGACATGTACTTGGGGTACCATGGTAAAAAGACAATATACCCAGCACCCCCACCCCACATTGGATATTGTACTTACTGAAACCCATGATAATGCTCTGACATACCCGCAACCACACATTGACCAGGACTGCAATACAAACCCTTGTCTATCTAATCAGTGCTACTACAGGGATATGCATTATTGCACATGTCACAGGGATAGTAGGGTTAGGGATTGTCATGGCTATCCTAATGTCAGCAACATCACCATCCCTTATAATGTATGGCAAGGTTTAGTGTATTTGGTGAATGTGGCCTCAAAATGCTGTCTCCTACAAATGTGCACACTCACAATTGCACTCACATACACACACACTCATACTCACATTTGCAAGGACTCAGAGGGTAACCCATGGCTATCTACCCATTTGTAGAACAGTGTTATGCTGGTACTGTAAGCTCCAGGTAGCCCATAGGGGGTAGAGTGTCACTGTATATTTAATGTGAATTACTGCAGCAGCCCTTTCTAAGTATACCAATAGTGGGTGTAGTTGATGAGAAGGCCCTCAGAGGATTTCAACTAGAAGTTTACAAACACACAGACACTGTTATGCTCAATAATGCACACATAAGTTTGTCAGTACTGAGGTCCATTGGTGCAGTTGTTCCTAGGTGTGTACCAGGCTAATGTCCATGGGGAGATGAGAAGAGCAGGACATGTGAGTACACTTGTAACATGTCACATGACATTTGTCAGCAGGCCATCTAACAACTGATGCCAGTTGAGTGATCCTTAGGGTGACAGTTAAATTCAACATACACTCATCCGGTTTTCTCTTGAAGAGGGCCAGTGAGGTGCTCCAATTGACATGTATGCAACATATATTGCATTACATGGCCAGTGTCTGGGTTAGGGACCTGTAATTAACATGTTTGATTGACTACGGTAGTCTGGTTGAGGTATCCATGGCATGTGGTGCATACAGAGTGGGGTTTCCTAGCTGTGGCATTCATAAGACAGCTGGGCAAACATGTGTCAGTCAATCAGATATTGCCTGTAAGCAGCCAAGATGAATACCTGACATCTGCACATCTGTACAGAGGACAGACAGAAAGTAGCTAGCCAACTGGTTATGCATTAGGATGAATGTTTTGACAGATAGGCATCTGAAACTGATAGGTATGCCATTACTACATTTCACCAGTCCTCAATGACATGTCCTAAAAACATATCAGTCTACAGTTAATATCAACATATCAGATCAATATCCAATAGGAGATGCATAAAAACATGCAGATCAAACACCAAACACACGATAGTCAGTACTCAGAGTACAGCATTGCATTCACGGGTGTATGGTGCCAGTACTACTATCTGCAATCTACTCTTACTTGAAAAAGCACTGTTAAAAGTAGTAATGTAATGATACAATACATGCATGTGTGACTGCATATAACCTGGGATACTACCCAAGTATGAAACACATACAAAGAGAAAAGATGCTCACACCACTTACTACTGTAATGACACCACATAGAAGCAAGTTATGTACATGGAATTAAATACACTTATTAAAGATGTCATTACCCTGCTATTTTATCAGACTGGAATGTGACCTCTGGTTACTAGGGCTGAGTGATGCTTAGCAGGTTTAAGTATTGCTTAAATGTAAATGCTAAGCAGATTTGCATACTGGTAAGCAAAGCCTACATGGTGTAAGTGCTTATTTGTTTAACAGTACATTAGCACCGCTTACCATCATGCAAACCCACGCAAACCCATGAAAACCTGCTTAAAGCTGCTAAAAGCTGCCTCAACCAGTCTGTATCAAACAGTCTTTGTTTTGCCTAGCAACAAAATAAACAGCCCTGGCAAGTCTTGAACACAGGACCCTCTAGACTCTAATCACAGCACTTAACCACTAAGCCATTTGAGCTGTGAAGATGTCTGTTGTTTTTTCAAATATATCATTCAGTACACATACTGACTAGTAGTGAACAACTGCTTTGACTGCAATTGTTTAGTACTTGTAAGTGGAAATAGTGTTGAATCAGTCATGTTCTTATATGTAAATATACACATAGATTAATATAATGGGATACATCTGAGAAGCTATATACAACACTCATGTTTACACATAAAATGATATAGATATATATTTATACATAAGTATATATATATTTATATATATATATTCATGCACACATATATATCTCTATATGTCTACATATATATTGGTATATATTTCTATCTCTCTCTCTCTCTCTGTATATATATATATATATATATATATATATATATATATATATATATATATATATACACACACACACACACACATATATATATATATATATATATATATATATATATATATATATATATATATATATATATACATATATATAACATATGCCCGTGATATGTAGTGGAGTCATTACTCAGCACCATAACTCTCAAACTCAGGACAAGGGAACGTATTGTATGTATTTCAGTTATAAATGTAGAACGTTGATACAGTGACAGGGGTTGTGTCAACATACATGTTGTGAAGGAAGGTTCTTCTAAAACTGACATGTACGATATCAGCTACTGACAGACATCATAAAATCATCATAGTGAAGTACCACACAAATCACATTAATGATCCTGTGGAATACAGAAGACATGCGAGCAATAAACATGGACAGTCTGAAACAATCATTTCCATCAGGATGTATACACAGATCACCTCAGTGCAAGAAATGTGGAACAAGCCTGACAAACGGGATGTTTAAAGCCATGAAAATGGGGATATATCAGAAATACTGGACTAAATTAGCTCACACAGTTGATGTAGTCACACCCTCTGTCTGTCCAACACATATTAACTGGGGGAGCAGAGGTCCCAAACCACATACTTCACACTAGTTAGTGACATACATCTTCATACCAGCCCACTGCTTTGTTAGAAATACACAACACGTATGGTGGCCAGGCAATAGTACATCTGACAAATATCTGGACATAACATCACACTAGGGTAAATACATTGAGCTGCTAGTCATGTCACCAAGCACTGTCTACTCTATAGGAAGACTGCCACAACACTAACCCAATTTACCAATGGGGGAATACACATGCAATTGCAACTATAGCAGGCACTACAGGTATGTAACAGCATGGAGTAACAGACACTAGTGTGAAAGTGCATATGCACAACCAAACTCAACACAGTCACAGTCATATAATGGTAAGCCTAAGTAACAGTACAGTATGTGGCCTGTGTGAACAAAAGTCATCATCAAGTTTGCCACTCACACACTAACCCTACATATACTGACCCAATTCACAGTGTCGTCTGATGCCTGACTGTGGTATGGGACATGTCTCAGTCTGGCCCTACAAACATATAGGCTGATAGGGTATCAGAAACTGGAGCAGCATGAAACATCAGATAGAATGGGACCAAAAACATTGACATCTACCCCAGTCTGTACATAGGCCCAATAACATGATCACAGTACACTGCTACATAATACAGACACTTTGTCAACAATCACCATAAGTACACAGACCTCACTACTGTACAGACTATAACAGAATGTCCAGGTTTTGTCCTCAACTATTAGGCCTCCTATACATTACATGTCTGGCAGTCTGATATATCACTGGCTTGATATCAGGCATCATGTCAGTAAATAATGGTATACTGTACATATTCATCTCTTACTGCATGACATATGAATAAAGGGTGACAGACTTTGGGGAGAGAGGCACAAACACAGGGCCAATATTGACATATTGCAATTATAAAGTGTGAACATTGCTGGTGTAACAGTGTTTGGTGTGACATATCTCTTCTGAGGGATATGAAGTCAGTAATACACATGGATGTTAGCATTTACTGTCTACAATCATCTGAGTATGCTACTGCATTTATAAAGATAAAATATGTGTGAGTAGCACACCAAATCTAAAACTTCAAACTCTGGCCAGTCTGCAGATAGCCCTACAGGTGAGAGTTTTCTCAGCCACATAACACTGTCATGCCACACTTTAAATCAAACAGAACAGCCACATCCACACAAACCCTGTTAAACCAACATTACTTCAAATGTAGAACAGCAATACTTACATTCTGTCCCCATGTCTGCAACATCCCCCTCCAGTTTGTTGGCCTGTCTCCACAGTGTTTGTTGTAAGAGGTATTTCCAACTACCCTCTGTGATGCTGTTTGTCACACACCCACATGAAGTCCTGCTCATAGTGAAGGAGAAGGGCCAACAACCACTTGCAGTGCTTACTTATAGGAGTGTGTTTCCATGCAATTGGCTATAGGAATGATACCACAGGTGTTCCACATGCAATTAAGTGGAGGACTCCAATTCCTGCACAGGCCATCAGCTGATCATGAGCATTACCTACCAAAGTCAAGCTGCTACTTATGCAAAACAGATGCATTTTTCCACATCTACTGGGGGGAGGGGGGAGAAAGAAAGGAAGAGAGAAAGAGCCAAGCGTGTTTGTGTATGATCCCTGGGTGGAGACAGGTCTCTGGGTATTATAATGGTTGCCTATATATATATAAATGTATGACTGTGGATTATCTACAAATCCTTCTACAGTGTTTGACAACTGTTGGGCTTGTAATGTGACATTGGACATATGGGTCCTCAATAAGAACATGTAGCAAAACCCACCCCGCAATGGATTTTGTTTTTTACACAATCACACCAAATCCCACACAGGATACTAATGACACACACACACACACACACACACACACACACACACACACACACACACACACACACACACACACACACACACACACATGCACTCACTTGCCAGTATTTAGTTTCAAACCCCTACCTAGCTGTGTATTGGTACTATAGTGCAACACAGTTATCACGAGTGCCACAGAGCTTATATGTTGGCGAGCTGTCCAAACGAATCTTTGAAGGTGAGTGACATCAGCTGTGCTCCTAAAGGAAGGGTAAGGGAAGTGCAGTAAGTGTGAATAACCATAAAATCAGGTCTCAACAAAGATTCGCACATTAACACACACATTACCACAGGCGCCAGGACCAGGATTAGAACTCCTACCTAACTAGTTTGTTACACTATGGCATTAAGCAGTTATGACAAACACCATGGAGCTTATATGGTGGAGCACTGTCCAAAGGTATCTTTGAAGATGAGTGACATCAGCTGCAGAGCTAAAGGAGGGGTAAGGGAAGTGTAGTAAGTGTGAATGACCATAAAATCAGGTGTCAACAAAGACTCACAGACAAACACACACATTATCACAGTTGCCAGGATCAGGATTATAGCATTTACCTAACTAGTTTATGACACTATCGTATTATGCAGTTATCGTAAGCGTCACAAAGCTTATAAGGCTGAGACTTGGCCAAAGAGTTATTTCAAGGTGACTGACATCAGCAGGCATGCTAAAGTGGGCAATGTCAGGTGTAGTGAGTGTGAATGGCCTCAATATCATTCACCTCCACATACATCATACATACACACACACACACACACACACACACACACACACACACACACACACACACACACACACACACACACACACACACACACACACACACACACACACACACTATCACAGTTGCCATGTCTGGGATTAAAACTCCAACTTAACTAGTTTGCTATACTACAGGATTAGGCAGTTATTGCAATCTCCATGAAGCTTATAGGGCTGAGACTTGGCCAAAGGGTTATTTCAAGGTGACTGACATCAGCAGGCATGCTAAAGTGGGCAATGGCAGGTGTAGTGAGTGTGAATGGCTTCAAAATCATTCACCTCCACATACACACAATCACAGTTGCCATGTCTGGGATTAAAACTCCTACCTAAATAGTTTGCTGAACTACAGTATGAGGCAGTTATCGCAAGTGCCATGAAAGTTATAGGGCTGAGATTTGGCCAAAGGGTTATTTCAAGGTGACTGACATCAGCATGCATGCTAAAGTGGGAAATGGCACGTGTAGTGAGTGTGAATGACCTCAAAATCACTCACCTCCACATACACACACACACACACACACACACACACACACACACACACACACACACACACACACACACACACACACACACACACACACAAATATGCACACATTGTCACAGTTGCCATGTCTGGGATTAGAAAGTACAGTTGTGTACACTTACCATAAATGTAGATGTTCGAGTGTATTCACTGTTGCAGTCATTACATTTGGGTTATCTGCTGGCAGGTTGCCCTCAGTCAGCCTGATTAACAAAGTCTTGGGTCCTGTGTCAGTTGCTGTCCCTTCTTCCATGATGTCAGGTCATCAGGGGTATAAAACATGCAGCTGATGCCATTTTCATCAGTTTTTCTTGCCCCAGATGTCAGGTGCCCCCCAAATGGGGAGCAAAATATAAATGTATCTAAATATATATATGCATGTAATTTGAACACAACAAAAATACCTCCAAATAAAAGCAAATGCACCAAAGAGGCTTTTGAGCATAGTAAAAGAAGGAAAAGGTATAGTAAAAAAAAAAAACAGGGGGCTGGCGGGTAGGTAACCCGGACTGCAACAGTGAATACACTCGAACATCTACATTTATGATAAGTGTACACAACTGCACTATGCTCTTCATGTTTCACTGTTGCAGTCATTACATTTGGGTAGAATCCCAAAGCTATGGTTGAGAGGATGGAATTATACAGCATTAGGAGCAGCCAAACGGCCCTGCAAGACAGCAGTGGCAAAACCTGCTCTGGATTTAGAGAAGAGAGGTAAATGGTAATGTTTGGTGAACGTATGAACTGAGGTCCAGGTAGCTGCTTCTAGAATGTCTCTGGTAGGAACCCCTCTGAGAAAGGTTGCAGAAGTAGATGCAGCTCTAGTGGAATGGGATCTGATCCCCTTGGGAACAGGTTTACCATGGTGCATGTAGCAGAAACAAATTCAATGGCTTATCCATTTTGAAATAGTATGCTTTGAAATAGACTTTCCCTCTGCACCTGTAACAAATGCTACCAGTAATTGCTCAGATTTCCAGAGATATTTTGTCCTGTTTAAGTAGAATCTTAGTTGTCTGTGTACATCCAATGAATACAGAAAATGCTTACCCTTATTCTGTGGATTTGGAAAAAAAGTTGGCAGATGAATGGTCTGATTAAGAGCAACACTAGATACCACTTTAGGCATAAAGGATGGATTGGTCCTGAGTGCCACCCTGTCTGGGTAAAATATAATAAAAGGCTCAACTGCCATGAGAGCCTGTAGTTCTGAAATCCTTCCAGCTGTAGTGACTGCTAAAGAAAATCTGTCTTCCAAGAGAGAAATTTTATGTCTGCAGTAGCTGCTGGCTCAAAAGGAGGTAGGGTGAGCTTTTCCAACACAAAATTGATGTCCCATGCAGGAGTTGGTGCTCTACTGGGATGTCTTAAATTTTTGGCCCCTCTGAGATACTGCTTTAGCAGGGGATGAGAAAAGAGGGGAGACTCTGTGTTGTAATGAGCTGAAATGGCAGAGGCATGGATTTTTATGGAAGAGAAAGATAGGCTCTTGTGAAAGATCTCAGTTAAATATTGCAAAATCTGAGGAATATTGGGCATTGCTGTGCTTATTCCTTGTGCCTGGTTCCAGGCACAGAATCGTTTCCATTTATCAGCATAAGATTTTCTAGTACTAGGCCTTCTAGCCTCAAAATGACATCCATAACAGGTTTGCTGAGTGATGTAGCTGGTGAAATTAGTTGATTAGCCATGCTGCAAGACTCGGAGTTTGGAGCTGAGTGTGCAGAATTTGATAGTCCTGCTGAGACAGTAGGTAAGGAGTCTGAGGCAGGTACCATGGAGGAAGGTGTGACATATTGCGTAGGAGTGGGTACCAGTGTTGGCGAGGCCAGTCTGGAGCAATCAAAATAATTTTTGGTTTTTCCTGGCTGACTTTTAGTAAGACCTTGGAGAGCAGAGGCAGCAGGGGAAAGGCATAGACTGACCATTTTTTTCCAGCTGAAGGATAGGACATCCACTTTCCAAGCTTTTTGTGATTGATTCTTGTGCAGAATTTGTCCAACAGATAGTTTTGGGGTGAGGCAAAAAGATCTACGTCTGGGCTCCCCCATTTGTGTGTTAAAATGATGAAGATCTGTGGATCCAGTTTCCATTCATGAGGGTCCATAAGATTTCTGCTTAGTTCATTTGCCAGAGTATTTTGCTTTCCTGGCAGGAATTGAGCTTGTAGATGTATTTGATAAGTCAAGGGCATGTTCCACAAAGCCATGGCTAGTCTGCAAACAGGGTAGGAATGGGCACCTCCCTGCTTGTTTATGTACTACATGACTGTGGTATTGTCTGTCTTTATCAGTAGTTGTCCTGGATGAAGATAGTCCTTGAAGGCTGTCAGAGCATTCTTTACAGCTAGCATCTCTTTTTGGTTGATATGTAGGTGATTTGATTTGGGCTCCATTGGCCCTGAATGCATCTCCCTGCCAGTTGCACCCACCAAGCATAATCTGATGCATCTGTAGTCAGGGATTGGGTGGCAGGGGGTGGAATGAATGACAGTCCCTTGTTTTGGTGAGAGGCCTCTGCCCACCATAGGAACTCTTGCTGCAGGCAAGGAATGATAGGAATCATTGTTTCCAGGTTGTGACAATGTTGACTCCATAAGATTTTTAGGTACCATTGAAGTTTCCTCATATGCAGTCCTGCATATGGAATTATTAGAATGCAGGAAACCATGAACCCAAAGGCCTGCAGAATTTGTCTTGCAGATAGCTGGGTTTTTGTGGCCACTTGTTTGAAGTAAGTCATTAATTGAATTTGTTTTTCTGGCACAAGGTAAGTCATCTGGGCAGTTGTATTCATGCTTGCACCCAGGAATGTAATTATTTGAGAGGGTACCAGTTGTGATTTCTTTTCATTTATGGTGTACCCTAGACAAGTTAGAAGCCTTTTCACAAACGCCAGATGTTTTAGAAGAGTGTCCTTGTTTTCTGCCTGAATTAGACAGTCGTCCAGGTAAGGATAAATTTGAATGTTTCTTTGTCTGCAAAATGCAGTTACTGGTGCCAGGCACTTTGTGAAGACCCTGGGCATAGTAGATAAGCCAAATGACAGTACAGAGAACTGGTAATGCAAATAGCCTGCTTTGAAGCGGAGGTATCTTCTGCAAGATTCCCTGATTGGGGTATGCAGGTAAGCCTCTTTTAAGTCTAGAGTTACCAGCCAGGCATCCTTGCCTAGCATAGGCAGTAACTGTTGTAGAGTCATCATCTTGAATTTTGGAATGTCCAGAAATGTATTTAGAATGGATGTCCAGAATTGGACACCCTGATTTGTCTTTTCTGGGTACCAGGAAAAGTCTTGAATAAAAACCTTGTCCCTTTTCCTTTTCTGGTACTGGTTGAATAGCCCCCATATTCCTGAGGAACATAACTTGCTTCTGGGCCTCTGCCCACTGATTTGGAGGCAGATCTGGCCATCTGTTTGGGATTGGCAATGTGTGGAAATGAAATCTGTATCCCTGGGATACTATATTTAAAACCCACTTGTCCTGGGTAATTAGTTGCCAATTTCTTGCATGAAGTGCCAGTTTTCCCCCCAAAAGGGCGGCCAAAAGATAAGTGCTTGGTGTTTTCAGAGGAAAGTCATTGAGACTGTTTACCGTAGGAAGGTGCATTACTTCCAGTTTTGGAGGTGAGTTCCATGTGACTGAAACCTGCACCCTTTGGAGTGTCTGGGTTTGACCTGAACAGCTCTGGTGGGTACTGGAAAGGACCAATTCTTAGTAGGCCAATGCCTACTGAACCTGGGTGGCTGCACTTGTAGGAAATATTTTACAGTTTGCATAGATTTAGCTTTATCTTCCATCTTTTTCAAAACTTTTTCTGCCTTATTACCAAATAGACTGTCCTGTTGTAAAGGAGCATCCAACAATTTTGCTTTAACATGATCAGGCAGATTTTGCTCCTTGAGCCAAGCATGCCTTCTTGTCACAGATCCAGTTACAGTGGCCTGCAAGAGGCCTCCAAGGAATCAAAACCACATTGCAAAGTATGTTTTCCAACTTGTTTAGCTGAATGCAATAAATCCTGCAACTCTTTATTTTCCACACAGTCAGAAATTAACATAATTTTCTGTTTAAGTAAGCCCATGACATGCTGCTGATATTTAAGCATATGAAATTGACAGTTTAAAGCCCTGATTGCCAAGGTTGCCGACATGTAAACCTTACCCCATCTATCCAGCACCCTGGAGTCTCTATCAGAAGGGGTAGGATTTTTATCAGTAGAAGCCTTAATGCCCTTGGGACCCTGAGAAATGGTTTCAGGGTCAGCAGTAGGGTTTTTAAAAAGAAATGTGTGGGAGTCAGGAACCCTGTAATATCTGTCTGGCTTACTAGGAGCCGGAGACAGGGAATCAGGAGCCATGCTATAGTCTGAGAAAACATCATCAACAATGTCTAGAACAGGAGGTATAGCCAAAGGCCTATGCTGAGGAATAAGAAGGAAATCCCTAAACCTCTTTTTAGATTCTGAGAAACCCTGACTCTCCCAGTGAAAGTGTTCCCTTAAGGCATGCAAAGTTTCTCCAAAAGAAAAATCCTCAGGAGGAGAAGCAGAAGGGATGGAATCTTCTGCATCAGAGTCCTCATAAGGTGGAATAGATAATTCCTGATCAGAAGAGGAATCAGAAGAAATAGAAACCTGATCTGATGATTCATAGTCAGTGCCTTGCCTAGGCCTCTTAGCAGGAGGGGGATGGGAACCCCTGATCAAGGTAATTAAATCCTCAGCCATTTTGATCATTTGTTTTTTAGGCATAGGGGCCTATGCACATGGCCCAAGTATCATTTTTTTAGACATAGAAGTTGATTTTGTCCTAGGTTTTGAAGATAGCGTCGGTTTAATATACAAATCTTTAGGCCTGAAAACACCCTCAGAAGCCAGTGCCTGCTCAGCGGCTCTAGACCCATCTAAGGTAGAGACATCCGCGGGTTCAATACTTAAAGTTTCTCACGGCATACCGGACACCGAATGGGTCTCAGTAGAGGCCTGCGAATCAAAAGTAGTGGGTATCAGGGGCTGCGAAAGCACCTCACTGAGTACCGGCGAATCGGCGACTGGCTTAGGAGAAGCTTCGTCGTCAGCTTTGGGCCTCGACGGTCTGTCTCTGTCTTTTTCTTTGTGTTTTTTGTGTATTCCAGTAGTCAATTGCTAACCAACAACATTTCTGGACAGTTAAATCTTGAGACAACCTATTTTGAAGCAAAAATATACCGACGTTTAATAGTGCGTTTATTAAATTTAGCACAAAACCGACAGCAAGGAATGTTGTGATCAGGGCCTAGGCAAGGAATATAGTACAAATGAAAATCCTTATGAGGTATTTGCTTCCCACAAGTAATACAATTATTAACTTTTATTGACATCGGTAAGGAGCAAGAAAAAGTTTCCCCAATGGGATACTTAGCTTTTGGTTGAAGACTTTGGTTCTGAAACTCGAAAATGAAAATTTCAGGAGTCGGCTGACCGGCACTTGTGAACTGCTTCTGTTTTGGGCACCGCACAGCAAGAAAGAATGATGAAAATGGCATTGGCTGCATGTTTTCTACCCCTGACGACCTGACGTCATGGAAGAAGGGACAGCAACCGACGCAGGACCCAAGACTTTGTTAATCAGGCCGACTGAGGGCAACTTGCCAGCAGATTACCCAAATATAATGACTGCAACAGTGAAACACGAAGAACATCTGTCAGGTGATAACATCTCCTACCTATCTAGTTTGCTGCAGTACAGTCTTACACAATTATCATAAGCTCCACAGAGCTTATAGTGCTAAGACTTGGCTGATGGTTTATTTCAAGGTGACTGACATCAGCAGGAGTGCTAACATGGGCAATGGGAAGTGCAGTGTGTGTGAATGGGTCATAAATCATTCCACTGGAAAACACACACAGACACACACACACACACACACACACACACACACACACACACACACACACACACACACACACACACACACATATACACACAATCAGTCATACACAACTTTACATTTGACAGGACTAAGTATACAAATGCTACATGAATACTGATTTGTACTATTGTGTTACACAGTTATCACAAGCACCACAGACACTATAGGGCTGAGGGCTATCAAAAGGAATGTCTACAGTAATTGACATCAGCACATCATGTGATATCGGCCAATTAGATGTGTAGTGGGTGGTACAGGTCTCATAATGGAATTTTCTCTCTCACTGTATGTCTCTCTCTTCCCCACATCTGTGTGTGTGTGTGTATGTTTGACCTATTATAGTGTGTTGGCCTTGGATATGTGTGAGTATTCCTATCCAATGTGTGTGTGAAGCATAAATGGTGTACAATGTGTTGTGTGTGCACAGATATCTGCAAATGACAGATATATATAGTCCACTGTGTTGTCAGACATGGGCTTCATTTCTCTAAGTGTAGGACCATGCCCAGTATGACCTTCTGTACTGAGTGTTCAAATCCATTCCAGGTAGGGCTGTACTCAAGTCTAGGGTTTAGTGTTCTCAACCTACAGATAACAACCTGTTTCTGCAGGATATCTGTATATAGATTGAAAATATGGAGTCACAATGAGCAACAGATAGAGGAATACTGTAACTATTGCTGTCTGTACTGCTTGTGTTACATGGTTGGTGTTAGCAGAGATATTCAGACATATGTACTGTTTTACACTGTCATGTATTATGTTATCGACTACTGACAGATATTATTTGCTCACAGTTATTTACTGGGAAATACAAGATGAATGAAGCTGAGTCCAGTATTGTGGTTCGCAGCCTACACATTCTTGCACACTCCTGCCATTCTGGAGGGGTAGCTACAAACACTTGCTGATGGGTCTGTGTAAATGGTACAGCACCTTGGTAGTATGGTGGCTGAGGATCCCCTTCTTGTACATATATTGACTTAATGGAATAGCCATATCCTGCTGTGGCCATATCTCTCGGCTGTACAGATTCACCCAGATTACCCAGAGGCAGGGCTCATATATCTGGTAAGTTCCCCTTCACATTGTGGTTCACAAAGCAGCATTGTAGCCACCCATCACTAGGTTTGCAGGCAGGGGTAGTATGGGCACACATCAGAGTTTCAGACTTCACACACTGCATGATGTCCATGCATCTACATCTCCCCAATCTGTTATTCTATCCTTGTCCTAACATTATGCAGGCGATATCTGGGAAGTATCCCTATAGTTGGCTCTTCATCCTGGCGATTTTTATGGATTGGTCCACAGTTCATGCAATAGGACATGGGGGGCATGCTACTGGGATTTGTCAACATGGCCTTGCATTTGTGTTCTGTTGACTGTGTTAGTTTGTTAGTTAAGAACCCATGAGATATCATACACTGGCACTATGGGTGAGGAACAGGCCTTTGACAGAGGACTGTAGGCCATTTGGTAGTGATGCAGGCCATCTGTAGCAGGCCAGTGTATTCTGTCACTCCTACATTCCCAGGCTGTGAGCCAGTGGATTCCACTGGGGTGACAGGGCAATTGTGTGAGGTGTTAATGGCAATAGTTCCTGTACATATTGACCCATTGGTCTGGATGCAGGCAGGGTGCGGCTTACAGCTAGGGACACACCTGCATAGGACACCTCTTCAGCATGCTGCATTCTGTGGGTATTGCCATACAGAAGTTGGGTCATACTGTAGTCATTCTCAACAGCAAGGATATGACCTGTGATAAACCTGTGGCTGATGGTGGGGTGAGCTGAGTGCATGTGTGACATGGAAGCTACTTGCAGCTGACTCACAGATATACCTGGGACATTTCCCTTATGCTGCCTTGTGCAGGGACATAGGCCGTCTCCCATTACTTCATAACTGTGCCTTTTGTGGTCTGCCAGTGATTGTCCAGACTACATCGGTATTCTATGCTACACGGACAACTAATGTGTTGCTAACCTGTATGTACAACTCCAAAGTTGTGTGCAGTTGACAGTTACATTTTATGTACTCTGTCTAGGGTACTTCCACCTGTGTACTGTGTTTATGTATGGGCCCACATTCATGGCATGTCCATCTTTCAGATGGTGATGGATATTGACATCTGGACAGTGAGTATAGATGACTGCTGACATGGGTATTGCTGGGAAGCATTTGTGGTTGGCACTGCAGTTGTCGGAACATGGCCCTGTCATCCACAGTTCTGCCCAAAGGCCACCGAGACACAACACTCCATGCCTACATGCTGACCACTTACACACAATGTTGAACATATGACACCTAACACATAAACCCCTGCATATTGTACACATGCAACAATCTATCCATGAGATTGGGCCAGCTCGGGTAATTTGTGTTCCACTGTTACTATGCCTCACACTTACATGTTACTGCATTTCTACATAGGATTGTGGGGGGGGGGGGGTGGCACACCTGATGACTTTAAACATTTGCTATGACTGCACTGGTATTTTAGGTACTCTGTTGGCTTCCATTTCATTCTGTATTCTGACATATCATGCCGACTGGAGGCATATCAGTAGAGTACAGATCTTAGGTTTTATTGACCTACATTTCAGTTTCAGACTTCTTAGCCTTCATAACTGACAAACAACTGCCAGACCTGTTGTAGTCTGTCTGTGTAAGTCTGGAGGGGGGCTGTTAAACAATGCCATCAATTGGAGGCCTTAGCCCAGCCTTTCTTTATAGTCATCTACAACTGTCCTGCTGGCTGAGGCTGGTGGTGGATATGTGAGCCTCACTGACATGCATGCGTGTGTCCTATGAACACAACTTTGGGCCACCACATGTACTGCAGTGGGATTTGTCACCTTGTCTAGTACTGTTTAGTATGTCGACAGCAGTATTTGTTATGGATTTCATGCTGCCCATATAGGTGTCCACAATCTGCTGCCATTCCATTCAGCCACCCAATTCCCTTGCATGCTCATATCCTTACCATAGATACAACTATCAGAACATTCTACTCCATTCAGCAATTTATAGGAAGACTGACTTACCTTGTGGCTGTGCCAGTATTGAGGATGGTGTTGGAGGGCTGACTATGTCAGATGCACATAGTACACTCCCTATACATCCTAAAGCACAGGTAGTGTCATGTTTGGCATCCCTTTTACTGTATGTGTGAGTCAGAGAGAGGCATCATTCCCTGGGTCCCTACCATGTCAGTGTATGTGCTATGCATTGTTTCTTTGCCAAGGCCTGGACATATTGGGCATGCCGCCTTCTGGCTACATGGGTAGGCTCAGGTAGTTCCTCCTCTGAGTCCTTCTGTGCCTGTGATGGCCTTTGCAATGGTGGGGGGCTGTGTGGCCTTGCCCCATGCTGTTCCTGCTGCAGCTGTTTCCACAGGATTATATTGTGTAGCATGGCACATACTATGAACATTTGTGTACATGTAGCTGGAGAGTACTGCAAGGCTCCACCAGATTTGTCCAGGCAGTGGAACTGTGACTTGAGCATCCCAAACACATGCTCTATTATGATTCTGGTTTGTGTGTGTGCCTCGTTATGGAGTTCTTGTTCACATGTGTGTGCATTTTTGATGGGTGTCATTAGCCACAGCTCCAGTGCGTAGCCAGCATCCCTCACTAGGTGGCCATATGGGATGTCCCCACTGGCAAATGACTGGAACAGCTGTGTCATATGCCAGATGTGGAAGGCTGCCAGCACACACATTCAAGATAATGTCCTGGGCATCACACACGACCTGGCAGTTGATGGAGGGGAAGCCCTTGTGGTCTACGTAGACCCTACCTGGCTCACCAGGTGGTGCTTTGATGTGTATGTGCATGCAGTCTGTTGGTGGAAGAGATGGATATTGCTGGTCAACACCTCACGGGTGTTGAGGAAATATATGTGCTCACTGGCATGTGCTGACATGGCATCCAGGAACTGGTGGAATACTCTGGATGCTGATGCCTGTGAGATCCCCATGATATCCCCAGTTGCCCTTTGGAAGGTACCTGCGGCTAGTATTCTTAAGCCTACACATACCTTGGTATTCACTGGGATGGGTTCCCCTCTGTTGGTTCTATGTGTGAGGTGTGGCTGGCACAGCTCAACAGTTTGCTGTAGAATGTCCCTGTCCACCCTATAGCACTCCACTCTCTCCAGCTCATGTAGCCCCTGGTAGGTTACCCTGGGTCTGTACACTCTTCTCCTTCTCCTCACTGTGGTTTGGTCATCAGCATTAACATCCTCACCACTCTCAGCCTCTTGCACATATTGATGTATGAAAGCAACAGCAGCCCCTAATATTTTGTTAGTTTTGTCAGGTAAAATTTCCCCATCTGTGCACACCGGTGGTGTAGGGTTTGTGGGAAAAAGACTGGACGGTGTTTGCATAGTTTATAGTAGTGTGCTAGTCTGTTCCATGTGTAATTGGCTAATTCTGATACATTTCACCTGCCAGTTATGCTTGTTCTCCTTGATTGCCTTCCTACTGCTGTATTCACTTCCCATTGCTTTCCCGTTTAAGTACTGAGGCACGGTGCATACCCAGTGCTCAGATGTGAACAGAGATGCTATTTCCTGTTGTTTTTTTTTTGTTTGTTTGTTGTTTAAAACCCGGTGTGAGGCATGCACACCTATTTAGGCAATGTAAACATTGCTAGGCAGCCTCAGACACACACCTCTCCTTAGCTGTGCTTAGCTAAGGGCAAACACACACCACAGAGCTCCAATAACCTTACAGCATGCGTGACACTCCCCCTTATGAGGTTGTCCACCTCTTAAACTTAAACAATGGTGTTGCTGCACCTACACGGTTGGGTGAAAGCTAACACTGAGAGGAAATCTGTGATTCAGTATCAATCCCCTCATTTGCATAAAACAGAATGCTAATTCATAGTTACCACACTCATACTCAGCCTTCCCCCTTAGCAACCACTATTCCCTGGTATTGCTGTCTTATGCATGCCATTGACTATTATTGCAAAATGCTGATTTGGGTTTAAAAGCTTATTTCCGTACCAATCCTATTTGCACAACGCTGCCCTATGTTTAAATGGCCAAGATCGGCCAAAAAGAAATAAAGTTATTTTTTTATAATTTGCAACTATTTCTCATGCCAGTGGCCATATATTTGGATGTTGCCTTGTCTACTACATTGAATACATGCTTTCTTTTGAGCTGTCATGCCTCCGTTTTGTAATTTGCAGAAATGTATTCAGTTAGTAACCCAATACATTTCTGCAGGTTACACTATTCCTGCACAGATGCCTGCCTGCTTCCTGGATCACTAATTTACCTCATTTGCATGGTTTTCACCAGCAAATGAAGTAATTAGCATATAGCAGTAGTGTCCATGCAGCAATAGTGTAGGAGCGCTCCTGCACATCCCGGAAGCTCGTTCCTGGATCGCTCGGCAGCCGTATTGCATGCAGCAGCTCTTGCACTATCCCTGCACTCTGTGCAGACCTTGCTGAATCAGGGGGAATGTTTCAAAGACCTTATCCCCTAATAATGTTGCCAAAATTGACAGACCTTTTACTTTTAAAGAATTAAAAAGACCAAGTAAGTAAACTAAAAACTAATAAAGCACCAGGGTTAGATGGCCTAATCCCTGAAATATATGAAATCTTACCTAATAGCATTTTAAAAATTTTGCTAAATGTATTCCTTGAAATTAAAACTAAGTTTATTACTCTGCCTTCATGGAAATATTTGTTTGTATCACCTATATTGAAACCTGATAAAAAATACTTCTTGTTCATCTTATAGACCCATCTCACTCTTAAATATAGACTGCAAAATATTTATGTCCAGAATAGCAAACAGACTCACTTCTATTATTCCCAACTTGATATACCATGACCAGACAGCCTTTATAAAAATTGGAAAGTACAAGATAATGTAATAAGACTTCTCTCCTTAATAAACATAGCAAACAAAAAGAAAAATGAATTGACCATAATGAGCCTCGATATAGACAAAACATTTGATTCTCTCAATTGGTCTTACTTATTTAGAACATTACAACAATAGAAATTCTCCTCAGAGTTCCTAAATTTAAATAGAAAACTTTATGAAGACTCTATTTTCTTTGTAAGGATAGGTTCAATTTTATCCTCTCCTTTTAAAGTTTCAAACAATACTAAACAAGGCTGTCCTTTACCCCCCCCCTAATTTTCACTCTTGCTGTATAACCTTTGGCTAATTATATTATAAATAATGCACATATTAAAAGATACAACTTCAATAATGACCTATCCCCAAAGATTATTTGCTGATGATCTATTATTAACTATTGGGGATATCGAGACATCTTTAGATCATATACTTAATACCATAGAGCTATTTGAAAATCTATTGGGATTAAAATTCAATCATAATAAAACCCAGACCCTCCTAATAAATAAGAATGTCACCAACAGAATGAGAAACGTCAAGCACTTTGACTGGGTTACTGCATAAATTAAATACGTGGGTGTTTTCATCAATCCAGATATTAAAGACACAATTTCTATAAACTACAAAAATTTAATAAGCTCAATTACTAATTTTATAGATAATTGGAATATTTTTATTTTACATTTGAAGATACTCTAATGTTAATTAAGATGATATTACTACCCAATATTCTATGCATTAGCCAGTCCTTGATTATTCCCCCACTTAAGAAAATTATAATTATAATATTTTATTAAATTTTCTTTGGCACCCCAAAAACCCAGGATATCCTTACAACATACTGCAAGTTGGGAAGAAGGAAGCATTAGTTTTCCTAATATTGATTTTTACTTAAATTCCACCATCTTTAACATGTTTTTCTTATGGATAAGTTCCTCTTACACTTCATATTAGAAATGAATACATTAAAAAATATTGTTTACTAATAAAATATTACTTGAACCTCTTATTAAACTAGATAGAAATATCTTTATATGGTCATTAAAAATATACCCATAAGACAACAAACAGAAACTAAAAGCCTGCTCTTTTATTAACCACATGCTAATGAACTTTAAAATTTTCAGCCAATATAACCACTTAATCAAACACTTATTAATATCTGCCTTTCTAATTACTTATACTAATTAATGTTTATTCTCTTTTGATCTCAATAAAATGTGTGAATTTAAACAGGAAAACTTACTTTACTGGAATCAGTTCTTGTCTACAAACAAAATTCATTCACCTATTTATTTAATTGGCAATTATAGTTTAAATAATAGTAATTGGCTTTATATACACGTTTGTAGGGAATTTTTTATAATACAACTATATTATCATTAGACACTCATGGTAATAATACACCAAAAATTTTGGAACTAATGTATAATATTACAAATGGCTCTCTAAGAGGCACCTCATTCGCATCTTTGATTTATAAAACTATTAGATCAGGCTTTAATTTCATAGATGCCTCCTACTGGAACTACTCTACTAAAGTAAACAAAGAAGAATTTACTACCAATAATAAAAAAAAAAACTCATCCAAAGATCAATAGGGAAAACAACAATCTCCCCCTACTGGAAGATATATATACTTGGAAATTGCTCCATAGATGCTATTTGACACCACTAAGAATTGCCAAAATATCTAAAAAAAGATATGAAATGTTGGAGATGTATTGCAGAACATGCTGATTAGTAGCATATGATTGTTACCTATAAGATGTTATCTTTATTTTGGAGTGAATTTAGAAATTTCTATAATGCACTATGGAATGATAAGCGTATAAATTCTGATTCTCTTATTTTATTTAATGTGCCAATTCCAGAGATGATGCCTAAAACTCAAGTACACATATTATGGTCAATCCTTGCTTTTGCAAGAAAAGTTATAACAAAAAATTGGAAAACAACTCCCTTCTCTCCTTTAATAATGAATTTATTTATTTACTTAAGTCATTGTGTGATATTACCAGCATAATGTTGAGAACAAACAAAATCAACACATAAATTAATTGCTTGGGAAAAGTTGCATTCTCTACTGCAGAAATTTTGTTAATTTCCTGAATGTATATAGAAATATATTATTTTGTTATGGACCTTTTACATAGTTCTTTTTGTTATGATTGTAAATATAATGTTGTCTTATTGTTCTTATTAAAATGAAAAACATTGTTGAAAAAGCAGAATAGTGTCTGGGTACAAATGCCAACGTCACACTGGCGAAGGAATAACTCAGTGAAAGTACTGTCTACTCTTCATCCTGATGATAATATTGATTTTTGAATCAAGTATCCCATGGCTAAACTGCATAAATTATTAACGACTTTAGATTGTTCTGGACACAGCTTTGGCCTTTCCATTAACCAGCATAATGATCTTTACTTCCCTGAACCCAAGTGTGATAGACCAATGTCTGTTTCTAACTTAGAAGTATATTGAAGTAGCTCAGTTCCACATTTACATGGGTATTCACATAAAGTGAACCTTAGACCATTAAAACTCTCCACTAGAAGAAATATAGAAGAATGGAAAAAATTACATATCCCATTTTTGGCTAGGATATGGGTTATCAAAATGTTAGAAGAAAGGACTATACTTTATGCTCATGATTCAGATTATGGGATAACTCATCTTATCTAATAAAGAAGAATTTACTCAACCAAAAGATTATCTAGTAGCATGATTTATATACATCAAGGATACTCTGAATGCAAGTTCTGGCAGTATCTTTGGCTTAAATCATACCATCATTATTCAGTACTGAGAATGCCTACCCAGATCGAGTCTAGGCCTTTGCCCTCCCCTTTATAACCTGCTCAGCACTAGAACCTCCCAAAAGGGTATGATGTTGCCTGTCTATCAACATGTCATGGAAGTACAGCATTTGGAGGAGAACCCACTTATAAACAAATGGTCTACAGTATTAAATATCACAATTTTGTTGAGACTATGAGTTAAGATAACAGATGATTGGCAGGTGTTTTCTAGTATAATCATATTAGCCTGCATACATTACAAACCAAATCACTAGTGGTAATTCACTCCAGTCTATTGTGGGGGTGGAAGGGGTTACCTGCAGACAGTTCATGCTGGAAGTATGGTCATAGAGATGCAGACTCTCCACATAGGATTTGGGAATTCACAAAAAACAAAAATACACAGGAATTGGTTCAAGAAATTGCATCCTGGGCCTTAAGGGTTTCCTTACCATCAATTAAGGAGCCTAGCTTTTAGCTTTTAGGATTAAATTCAATATCCAGCAAATGTTCTAGTAAACAGCTTAGCCCAGTTATTCTTTTGATGGTAGCCATTATTTGTAGATTGCCGATCCAACCATGATAATATACTAAAGGAATTTGCTTCTTATGAGCAAAGGGTTTGGCACAAGTATAGGAATGATATCTGTGGGAAGGACTTCTATGGTTATTATCTTCTTAATTTGCACTAATCCCTACAGAGATCACTGGTCTTATAATTAACCTTACATCTTTGGTTGACCACTTTGGTGTTCACTCATTGAAGTCTAAAATGCCTTTCTGTATACTTCCAGTTCACACCCATACCATATGGTGTCCGGACCTTTTTTGGGTTTGGCTTCTTTAATTAAGTAACTCACTAGATAATAATATGCAGTACTAGAAAGGGCAAGGAGTTATTAACAAAATTACTCTAAGACTGTTAGTCCAGGATATTTTACAGTGGAGAAATTAATTATTGTTTGCCACTTATTATTCGTATTTTCAAATGCATGTTCATATTTTCACAACTGAGAGACTTACATGTGATTTAGGTGTATGGTGTGAACCACCAATGTGGGAGACAGGACAATTCACTATAAATGCTGGTTTATATCACACTGTACTTGAACTATTACTAGGTGTTTGCTAGTAATTGGGAAAATAAGCAATATTTCCATGGACACTTAATACGTCAAAAAATGAGTCACTTGCAAACTGCTGTATGACATTTGTAAAACCTTAGATGTTGTTGAAGAAATGTGTCTCAGATATTTGTACTGTAATTAGCACAGCTTCAGTAAAAACAAAATGAAAACTCCAGCAAAGCTTGAACTTCCACTGAGTGACCTCCCAAACCTCTTGTATCAGAGGCACATGGAATATATGCAAATGATCCTTATGAACATCAGATGTTTCAGTTAATTGGCGATTCTGAATGCCCATGACTTGTTTCATCATTTTAATGGACAATTTCAGGCCAATAAAACCAAACCCCACTAGCTGTGGATATGCATATTTCGGCCTTGTTATGACCTCATCAGCACAACACAAGCAGAGTGTTTGACTAAGCATTAGAAATACAGGGCTGTTATACCCAGCTGATGTCCATTATCATTATGGTCACTGCAAAAATATCCCAAGCAACAAACTAACACAATGAGTGAGAAGGGCACTGAAAAAACAATCAGTAAAAACAAAATTAAAACTTCAGCAAAGCTAGAACTTCCACTGATGTATCTCCCAAACCACTTGTATCAGGGGCACATAGGATATATGCAAATGATCCTTATAAACATCAGGTGTTTCAGTTACTTGGCGATTCTGAATGCCCATGACTTGTTTCATCATTTTAATGGACAATTTCAGGCCAATAAAGGCAAACCCCACTAGCTGTGGATATGCATATTTCAGCCTTGTTATGACCTCATCAGCACAGCACAAGCAGAGTGTTTGACTAAGCATTAGAAACACAAGGCTGTTATACCCAGCTGATGCACATTATCATTACGGTCACAAGAGGTCTGGGAGGTCACTCAGTGGAAGTTCAAGCTTTGCTGGAGTTTTCAATTTGTTTTTACTGATTTTTTTCAGTGACCTTATAGGTTCATAGGTTAGTACTAAGCTAACTGTCCTTGCGAGCCATTTTGAGCCTAGCCAATTATCCCTTGTGAGACTCAAACCTGGCACCTTGTGTTTGTAAGGCAAACACCTTAACCATTAGGCCACCCTCCCATTCCTTCTCACTCATTGTGTTAGTTTGTTGTGTGGGATATGTTTGCAGTGACCCTAATGATAATGGGCATCAGCTTGGTATAACAGCCCTGTGTTTCTAATGCATAGTCAAACACTCTGCTTGTGCTGTGTTGATGAGATCATAACAAGTCTGAAATATGCATAGCCACAATTAGTGGAGTTTGGCTTCATTGGCCTGAAATTGTCCATTAAAATGACAAAACAAGTCATGGGCATTCAGAATCGCCAATTAATTGAAACACCTGATGTTCATAAGGATCATTTGCATATATCCCATGTGTCTCTGATACAAGAGGTTTAGGAGGTCACTCAGTGGAAGTTCTAGCTTTGTTGGAGTTTTCATTTTGTTTTTACTGATTGGTTTTTCAGTGACCTTCTCACTCATTGTGTTAGTAAGTTGCACAGCCTGAGAGATATCCAGCATAATTTGCTTTGCTTATTATACAATTAAGCATATGTTTTTCATATTTCTGTAAATATCTCAAAAACACACACTTCTAGAGGAATTTTTGTTGTCACATGAAAACATGTCTGGTTAACATAGGTTCATAGGTTCATAGGTTGGTACTAGGCTATCAGCCCTAGGGCCTATACAAGCCTAGCCATAACAATTCCCTGGCTATTTCTTCCCACATTATTTACTTTCCTGGACCTCTGTCTAGCAGGGCGACTAATGTGATCCCTGGGGTGAATTTCCTTTCTCCCATCCAATCGTCAAGGTTCCTCTTGAAGAGGTCCAAAGAGGCACTCTGCTTGACATGTATGGGCAATCTATTCCAGAGTCTGGGGAGTCTCTGGGTCAGGAACATATCCCTCCAGCATGTTTTGTTTATTGTGATGACAAGGTTTAGATCCCTGGAGCATGTAGCTCTGAGGGATTGGGATTTCTTTAAGTGTAGCATGTCCAACAGCTCTGGGTTTGACATGGCCTTGTATGTTAAGCAGAGATTGCCTCTGAGTAGACGATATGCGACAGAGTATAGCTGGAGATTTTTAAGGTGGTCAGCGTAGGGCATCTTCTTTAGGCCTGTGATTCTTTTAGTGAGGTATTTCTGAGGCCTTTCCAGTTGTTGCAGATGTCTTGAGAGGTACATACCAAATGGGGCGTTGTATTCTATAATGGGTCTAATGAGGGATGAGTACAGTGGGACAATGACCTCCTTTTTCCTGGATGAAAAGCCCTTCGTGATGAGGTGTGCCACATAGAAGGATTTCCTGACTGTTGTGGCGATGTGGTTATCGAAGGTGAGACCGCTGTCCACCTGTGTCCCTAAGTCTCTTATCACACTTTCTGTGTTTAGTGTACTGCCACCTATATGGTAATTCATGGATACATGTTTTTTTCCCAAAGGGGATAACAATACATTTCTTGGCATTGAGCTTAAGCCCATGGCTCTGGCACCAAGCATCTGTTTCTGTAAGGCCCTTTTGTAGAGTATCCACATCATTTGGGGATTCAATAATGCTCCCAGTTTGCAGTCATCTGCAAACTTTGTTAGCCAGAGTCCCTTAGTGTTGACCTGTACTTCAGAGAAGTAGATGCCAAACAAGAGCGGCCCCAGGACTGAACCCTGAGGTACTCCACTTGTCACTTGTCTGGAGCTGGATTTGGAGTCGGCTACTTTTACAGTGTGGGTTCTATCAGTAAGCCATTTAGCAACCCATTGGGTGACATAGGGATTAATGCCCAACTTAGTAAGTTTATCTATGATTCCAGAGTGGGGGATGGTGTCAAAGGCCTTGGCAAGGTCTAGATAGGCTGTGTGGACCACCTTACCCTTGTCCATGGCTCTGGAGACTGATTCAAAGAAGTCAATCAGGTTCAGGAGACAAGATCGGCCCTTCACAAACCCAAACTGGGTGGGGTCCAGTGTTTGAAGGTTGCCAATGTCTTTGTTTATAAGTTCCATGATAATACGCTCCATGGCCTTGCAGATAAGGCTTGTCAGACTGTTGGGACGGTAGTTTCCGGGATCCAAGGTGGATTCCCCCCTTGTGGATTGGGATAACTGTAGCTCTGCACCACTCAGTGGGCATGAAACCTGAGGTGAGGCTATGATTAAACATGACACTTAGGTGAGGTGCCAGTTCATATTGTAGTTCATGTAGTACACAGCCCGGGATGTCATCTGGTCCCATGGATGCTGTATTCTTGGCTTTAGAGAGTGCGTTTTGTACCTGTGTGGCCGTTATTACTGGAATTTGGCAATATTCCGGTATTGAGATGGGCCATTTAGGGGGTGAGAGGGGGGTAAAGTTGGCACTGAATCGATCTGCCAGGATATTGGCCATATCCTTTGGATCAGTATATTTAATGCCATTCTGTTTTAGCTCAGAGCAGATCTGAGCATTGCCATTTAGATTCTTGACATAGTTATAGAATGCTTTGTGGTTGTCTTTGGAATCTTTGGCAATTTTATTTTTGTAACTAGCTTTGGAGGATTTTATGAGGCATCTCAGTTTCTTACTGAGGCTAGTAAGGGAGTTTTTTGCATCCTGGGATTTTCCTCTTTTCTGCAAAAGTTTCTTCCTTTTGTTGTAAAGTTTGTTTATGGCAGGGGACCACCAGATTGTCTTCCTTTTTTGGATGAGAGCATTTTGGTTCTATTTGGGATGGCACGATTCATGCATGAGTGGATGTGCTCGTACAGTGCCTTAGTGTAGGATTCAGCAGTTGAACTTTCAGTTCCGTCTGCATGGGTGTTATGAAGTTTGTCACTTCTGACTTGAGTAGCATGAAGTTGGCTTTGGAGAAGTTTTTATGGTGGTTTCTTTACTGGGGGTGGGGGTGGGATGTGGATGTTAAGGGTGATTAGCTTATGGTCAGACCTGACTAACGAGGGGTGACCATAGGTATGGAGCATTGATTTCCCATGTTGGTAATGACCAGGTCTAGGATATTGGAGCCCTGGTGGGACTATGGATTAGTTGATCCAGGGCATTGGAATTTATGAATTCCAAGAACCGTTGCACAAAGGTGTTGGGACATGAGTAGTTTTCCCAGTTAATGGCAGGGTAATTAAAATCACCCAGTATTAGGGTGTTTGGTTCTATCTTAATATTTTCCAGTATATTTAGAAAGGTGTAGTGAGAATCTTGGGGTATGGTGGGGGATCTGTAGCAAGCTACAATTTGGATTGCAGTCTTACCTAGTGTTAGTTGCACTTGGAGAATTTCAGACACATTGTGTTGGCCAACTAGCCTGGTGGTGTGAATATCCTTGGTGAATATTGACACTCCTCCACCTTTAGTGTTTCGGTCCTGGTTTGGTGGCGAAAAGTGTGGTAAGAGTTGTAGCCTGGTATTGCAGGGGTGCTCTCTGGAGCCTTGAACCAGGTCTCAGTTACTGCACAGATATCGATGTTCTCCATTTTTAGGAGTGCCTTGAGAGAGTGCATTTTGAGGTTTAGACTTCTAGCATTGAGTAGCATTACCTTCAGATTTTGCATGCTTGTACCTGTTACGGTGGTGGTTTTGTCCTTTGAAGTTTGCCTAAAAAAGGCACTATAGGGGTGGCAAGAGCCTTAGCCAGTAACCTGAATCCCAGGGGCGACAGGTGCAGACCATCTCTGGCAAAGCATCGTGGTCTGTCAATCATGTCATCCCAGGCAGACAGATACTTGATCCCCTTTGAATGACACCATAAGCTCAGCCAATTGTTGAAGTCAATCATTTTATCCTTATATTGTGGTATCATTCTGGGCGAAGGCAGGATGCTACTCAGGGCTAGGGTCATACCTGACTGGGCCACATGATCCGAGAGCTCTTCCATGTCTCTTTTCATGTAGTCCAGGGAGGTACGTCTCAAGTCATTCACTCCAACATGGACAATGACAGAGTCATATTTGTACTTGTTGTGGAGTGACTTGAGTGCATGCGTTATGTGACGGATCCTGGCACCCGACAGGCAGCTGACTGTAATTTTCTCCTTATTCAACCTGGTGAGAGGGACATCAGTGTGCCGGACTATAGAGTCATCTATGACTAAAGTGTTAGGTACATTGTCTTGCCTTAGGGGCTGTTGCTGGGTGGCACACTGGTGTTGTGAACTATGTGACACATTGGTTGTGATTGGTGTTTGTTTGCGTTTCAGCTTCAGAGGTCTTTGTTGCTTGGGCAGGTTACAGTTAAGGGCCTCTGCATATGTGGATTTAGTGTTGCTATATGTGGGTGTTGGTGGTGCGGGTTTAGAAGGGCTATGTGTTGCTTGAGATGTAGTGGGGGTGTTAACCTTCTCCTCTTGACTGTTTAGCACAATCTTGGGTGGAGAGAGCTTTGCTTCCATTTTGGCAATGTAAGTGCATCTCTCACAGGTTGTAGTGTTGGGTGGTAGGAGGAGAGGGTTGTCTGTGTACATGAGGCAATTGCTGCATTGCCCCAGTATGCCCAGATTCACCAGGTGGACAGGAGAAATCACCGGAAGCTGACCCTTGGACATGCTTGGTTTGCGGCTTTTTTTTTTTTTCCTTTGTAAAGTATAGGAACTGTTTCCTTAGCAAGGTACTTTGCAATTATAGGCTGTTTAGTGCCTACTATTAATTTCTCCTTGTTAACAAGGAGAGTTCAGTGTTTGTATGAGTTTAAGGCTTCCTAGTGCTTTCCAGCAGGTATTAGAGAAAGTGCTAGTCACAGGGATGCTTAAAGGTAAGATTGAAAAGAATGCACTCTGCAGTGTGCACTAGAGAAGTTAGATGTGAAAGTAGGTAACTTGAGTTTTACCTGTTTAAAAAGTTAAGGTTTAGTGGAGAGTTACTATTTTTAAAACAGCAAGATGGATTGAAAGGGGTGGTCACTTTTGTATTTTGGTACTATGAAATACTGTAGGATGGCCAATAAATTTAAATAATTGAAGGGGTGGGATTTCAAAAATGATGATTTTGTGATTACTCACATAAGCCAGTGAAAGTAGAGAGAAATGAGATATATGGTCAGATTAACATAAGAGGCGGGCAACTAGAAAGACAGTGGTATTTAACAAGACAACTTAAATGGGTGGGAGGGGGGAGAAAAAATTCTGCCTGACTCAGAACAGAGAGAGCTGTGGTCTCTTTTGAAGTTTTAATATGCTGTTAAAACAGAATGCAAGCAAAACACAAAGTAAAGAAAATAAACTACAGTATTCAAAATGTAGAAAGGCAATACAGTAATACAAAAAATAACAGCAAACTAACCTTTCCTTCACAGCAAAGTGTAGCAGAGTCTGGATGAACCTTTCTGGTAAACAAAAATGCTCTAACAATATATGTATAGGTTGCACAGTTTTCAAGATATGGACCTTCGTGAAAGTTTACAAAAATATAATTTGGGGTTTGTGTGCATTATAATATAGTACTTATAATATAGTACAACATTTATGGAAAATGCTGAATGCATGACTTTATCAACTGTAAAAAAATACTTTTTACTTATAACATTGGTATTTGTACAGTTTTAATAGCTTTTATTGCTCACAAAATATTTACATTTGTTTATCTAATTTTTTTTAAGTTTATTTTTCAGGAAATGCTCTGGAATGCAAGATGTGTGTAACAGGTAAATAGGTGAAGGCTAGCTTACTTATTCTATGTCAAATTCTATTATGTTGAATAGTTGTGGGTATAAATAGTTATCTGCTTAGAATCTATATCATAGCTACATGCTCATTTAACTTACTACATGTTAAGTGATGTTAACCCTGTTAGCAATATAATTAAGCAATGATCCATGGCTGGGTGTGGGTATATCAGGATTTACCCATGGCTGATATGGCTGATATGGTTTGATCATGAGGATGAAGATGTGCAGTAAATCCATCACAAATGGGCCAGAGGATGTCTTGTATGCCAGACACTGGTCATCTCTAAGCAGTCTGTAGGACATGAAGTACAATGACAGGGCATTGAGTCAATCCATGTAAGACATGTCGTTCAGACCTTGTATGCTTTAGTAATGCATCTCTGTGGGCATTCCAGTTGTTGCATGTGTCTGGACAGATACATGCCAAAAGGGGCATTGTATTCAATGACTGGCCTAATGAGCAGATAGGTTCAGTGCTAACTTTACCCCCCTCTAACCCCCTAAAGGGCCTATCTCTATACCAGAAGAATGCAAAGTTCCTGTAATCACGGCTGCACAGGTAAAAACCTGACTCTCCAAAGACAAGAACACAGCAACCATGGGATCTGACAACATCCCAGACTGCCTTCTACACAAACTACAGAATGAACTGGCACCCCACCTAATTACCATGTTCAGTCATAGCCTCACCTCAGGCTTTGTGGCAATTGAATGGTGCACCGTGACAGTTATCTCACTCCACAAAGAGGAAGCCATGACAGACCCCAGGAACAACCGCCCCATTAGCCTGATGAGCCTAGTCTGCAAGGCCATGGAACGTATCATCATGGAACTCATAAACAAAGACATTGTAAATCTCCAAACTCTGGACCCCACACAGTTTGGGTTTGTAAAAGGCAGATCATGTCTCCTAAACCTGATAGACTTCTTTGAAGCAGTCACCAAAGCCATAGATGAGGGCAAGGTAGTTCACACTGCCTATCTAGATCTCACCAAGGTGTTCAACACCATCCCCCACTCTGGAATTATAGATAAACTCACTAAACTAGGTATAAATCCCTTTGTTACAAGATGGGTTGCCAACTGGCTTACTGACAGAAGCCACACTGTGAAAGTAGCGGACTCTAATCAGACTTCAGACCAGTGACAAGTGGAGTACCACAGGGTTCAGTCCTGGGTCCTCTCCTGTTTGGTATCTACTTCGCTGAAGTACAGGCTAACACAGAAGGTCTTTGGCTAACTAAGTTCACAGATGACTGCAAACTAGGAGCCATAATCCAAACTCCAAACAATGTGGACAGCCTACGAAAGGGCCTCACTGAGACAGATGCCTGATGTCAAAGCCATGGCCTCAAGCTCAATGCCAAAAAGTGCATTGTCATTCCCTTTGGTAAAAACTCTGTACCCATGAACTACCACATAGGTGGTAGTCAACTTAACACTAAAAGTGTGATAAAAGACATTGGGACACAGGTGGACAGTAGTCTCTCCTTTGATAATCACATCGCCACAGTGGTCAGGAAATCCTTCTACATGGCACACCTCATCACAAAAGGTTTCTCATCCAGAAAAAAAGAGGTCATTGTTCCCCTCTACTCATCATTCATTAGACTCATTATAGAGTACATTGCCCGTTTTAGTATGTACCTCACAAGACATCTACGACAACTGGAAAGGCCACAGAAATACCTCACAAAGAGGATTACCAGCCTCAAACAGATGCCTTATGCAGACCGTCTCAAAAAACTCCGGCTTCACTCCGTCACATATCGCCTACTCAGAGGTGATCTCTGCCTAACATACAAACCCAGAGCTGTTGGGCATGCTCCACTTAAAGAAATTCCAATCCCTCCAAGCTACATGCTCTAGGGACCTAAACCTTGTCATCACAATAAACAGAACATGCTGGAGGGATAGATTCCTGTCCCAGAGACTTCCCATACTCTGGAACAGACTACCTATCTCTGTCAAACAGAGCTCCTCATTAGCACTCTTCAAGAAAAATCTTGATGATTGGATAGGTAATAGGAAATTCACCCTGGGGATCACTTCTGTGGCTCTGCTTGACAGGGGCACAGGAAAATAATTTTCTTGGGTGGTGAAAGCCATGGTACCTTTTTGGCTAGGCTTGTATAGGCCCTAGTGCCAATAGCCTAGTACCTACCTGTGAACCTATGAACCTATGAGGGCTGAGAAAAAAATATGATCAGGAATGAATCAGTACTGATGTACTTTTTTAATTCATTCTTTTGTTAACTGGCTTAGTCCTCCAAGGATAATAGCCTCTTTTTAGTGGAGCCCTTTGGTGGTATTTATAGTACAAAGAGAAATTTGGCCAAGGCATCAAAGAACTTCTCCTATTCTTTTCAGTAGGTACAATGGGATCATTTATATCCATCTGAGCTACCAACAACTCAAGGAGATGTGACCTCAGTTTAACTTCTCAGCAAAAGGGCAACATACTCAGGAGTGCAGACCCAAGTTCTCATCTAAAGGGCAAGATACTCAGAAGTGCAGGCCCACTCCTCCATGCTGCCCTGCAGTAGCAGTAATAGCTCTACCTTATGTGGGAATAGAACCCAAAACCTTCTGCACCAATGGTGAGTGTGTTTCCACTGGTGCCATTGACACTGCATGCTACTTCCATGCCAACATATTAGCAACATCAAGCATTGCATTTTATGTAAATTACATTCATGGCCAAACATGTTATTGTACTTAGAAATGTTTCAACAATAAGGTGTTGTGTTAATATGTAGTTATTCATAGGGATGTAAGGGCTGCTAGTTAAATGTTTTAAAAAAAAAGAGTTAATAGTGGAGCTAGATCTGTCTTAAATGCTGCATTTGAACTGAATGAATAAAGGGATACCATGGACATGATTTAGTGTCATCTATTACAAGATTTAAAACTTTAAAAGCTGCATTTTGTTTCTTTCACAGTGTTTAATTATACATTTCATATAGTCTTACCTCAAACACTTCCAGTAAATTCTGAGTACTGCCTCCCCCACGCTTCCGACATTTATTTCACTTAATAGGCTAGAGGACCTTACTGAAGAGGTATCATTTAATGTTGCACACTTAGTTGTAGTATTTCATTTAACTTGTTAGCAGCATGCACTTAAAATCAAGAGACGGCAGTAGCAAATGAAACATGAAAATCATTTCAAATATTAATCACAGTCCAAAATTGAAACTGCTAGATCCACTCAGTAGAATATTTGTTAGGTAAGACTGAGAACAGTCATGCCTGTAGGCTAGCATAAACCATGGACTGAAATAAGAGATTTGTTAATGCAGTCCATGTCATTCTGAATGGTGTATAAGGCTGACATGCCTTGTGATGAGAGGCAAGACTGTGTCATGTAGGAGAGTTTCTTCTGTACAGCCTCATTATCTGTGTGATGAGTTTTCCACTGCTGCCATCTTGCTGATAAATTTCTTTATTTAATTTGTCTGACAAGATGTCCAGCTTTTTGCATCATGCATAGCTGATAGGTATTTATGTGCGTAAGATCCAACATATCACAGGACAGAATCATGCCTAAGGGAAAAGAAAATTGTAACTCAAACTCTACTTAGCACTCTTCTGGTTATTGATCAAACGTGGAAGCTGCCATAAATGCAGGAGATGGAAGGGTCATGGTCTCTCATTATAACACTTTTAATAAGAATGTACAGTTTCAGAAGAAGGTGCTGCATATACTCTACATTAATAATCTTCCATTTGATGCAAACGGGTGAAGTCAAATTATGTTTCTTCATTATGTGAACATAAGTAGCTAATAAAACACTTGCATGTTTTAATTAAACACTTTTAAGTATTTAAACATGAAAATAATATCTGTGACAAGAATCGAGTCACTTAAATTCTAGAGAACTACAATAAACACTTAAAGAAGTGTATAAAATGAGTTGGATTTTTTTCATTGTATGTTAGCAGTGATACAATTTGTAATAGGTAGTGTCTGTGCCCTTATTTGTTTTTCCATCTTGGTTTCTTTGGACACCCTGTCATTACTGTAAATAATTCAGTCCTTTGGAAGAGACTTTGATTCTACACTGTAGCTGAAGGACTGAGCTTAGAAATGCTGCTCCATGATCCCATTTCACATTCTCATAGAAAATGGAGCTGAGAAGTGCTGCCCATCCCAGAGGTCCTATTTCTTACACTTCTTGTACCTGACAGTAATTCAGGACTTTATATGACATGACCATGCCTCTTAACCGCTATGATTTAGGCACAGAACTATGATTTTTGGCCTCTGTTTGCCTTCCCCTCTTAGATTTACTGATTTTCTACTAATTTTCCTTTTCGTGTAGACCTGTTCAAGGATATATACATTTCTAAATAATTGAAAGAAGCCTGTGCAAAGATTCATTGTTACTATGTGGCTCTAGTGTCTAAAGTACTTGTCTTACGAAATATAATAAAGTGTTCTGCTTTGGGGTGCACTTCTATGAATTTTTAATGTCTATATTAATTTTTCGAATGGCTATTCAGCGAATAGCCATTCAGCCAACATCTATTTAGCGAAGTCGCTCTTCATCAAATGTCGAATTTTAACTAGGGCAAATCAGCAGTTGGCTACTGTCTGGAATTTGCCCTTTTACCCACTGTATTGTGATCTTGGAGCTGCTATATTTAGTAGGGGGTGTGGGGGACATTGCCCCCTACCTTGGCAGGTTTTAAATTTTATTTATTTTGGGGGGGGTCATTCGGTTGGCCATCTGCCTGTTTGCCCTACTTAAAATTTGCTGTTCAATGAAGAGAGGCTTCATTAAATAGGTGTTCAATGAATAGCTATTCATTGAATAGCCATTCAATGAAGTGATACAGACCCCAATTTTTAAAGGCTACCATTATTATTTTTTTAATATTAAGAGTCTGAGAGGCATAGACATGACAACACACAGAGTAAGGTTGTTGGTGTTCATCAGTAGTTCTGAAAACTGTATGATATTAAAGCTGCTTCCACTTCAGTTTGCTGAATATCATAATCCCTAAACTGTATCCCCCCCCCCAAAATGGTCAAAAACACTTTGCAGGTAGGAAAGACTCCTATGGCCACCCCAAACATAGATATACTAACTCTACTGTCACACCAAGTTGAAGAAAGGGAAATTACCCCCAAAAAGGCATGACTACTGGCACAACTCGCCCACAGGGATTTGCTATGGAGGAGTTCTGATCTTTGGAAAGTTGAATTTTGAGCAAATGATGCTCAAGAATTCAATCTTTGTCCAACAGTAAATTACCCAACATAGCATAGACATTAAACGAGGTCAATGTTTTAAGCTCAGTGCTCTGCTCAAAATGATGTGGGATGGAATAAAACACATTTACTAGCAGTCATGCAGTGGCAAAACCAGTAGGGACTAAAACAATAGATATGTGCTCTGTGTAATATTACTTTTGCCATTGCTGACATAAAAATAAAATTAAATTACAATGTGTATACTCTTTAATGTCCACATAATAAACATTTAGGCCTGGAAGCATAACAATCACTGATGAAATACAACATTGCACATTCTAATGTAATGATTACTACAACTTCTTTTGGCAAATAATAAACTACATTTTCAAAGAATACCTATTGCTAAGTATTTCAATAAGATTAACTAAACCCATGAGACTTGCAAGTAGAAAAGAAGACTACCTCTGTATTCTCTTAATTTTAGTGAATATTTTCATTACTCTGAATAATGTAGACATTATTCATTTATTTTGCATGTATTCTTCACCTTTCTTTTTCAGCTTATCTGTGATCATCTGTGTAAAGCACTTGAAAGGGTCTATGTAAGGAAATAAGTTACAAATATAAATAAATGAAGTTTGGCAACAAACCAAGTTGTCCCAGGACATCTTCATGGGGAAGGGGGTTTAGGTTGTTAAGGGGGAGTTAAGAGGTGAAAGGGTTAAGTGGAGGCAGGGATGGTTGGGAAGAAATGAGATGGGGATGGGGAGGGGCTTAAGAGGTTTAGTCTAGTGTAGCAGGGTTAGGCAAGCACATTTTGGCGTGAACTTGCTATCGCAAGTTATGTCCATGACGACCAGTGGGAGTTTTGGAACAGGTAAGCCGGGGAAGTGGAAACTGGTGCATAGGTGGGAGATTTGGTGAGAGGTGCATGTTCTGAGGAGTGCATCGGGGAATGCTTGGAGTTGATGAGTGGGTATGGTCAGCGTGGGGTGACTGGGGATAGGTGAGGTTGAGGGGCTGTTGGGTTGGGGTGGCTTGCTGGTGGTTTGTGGGTGAAATTGTGGGGAGTTGGTTGGTTGATGGTTGATTTTGTTTGGAGCTTGGTTTGGGGTGTTGTGTGGCCTTGTGGTGCCTGCTGGGAGCAGTGGTGGTGTCTGCTCATTGGTGGTTTGGTGGTTGATTTGTGGCGGTGCCTCCTTTTGCGGGCTGAGTGCTTGGGATTTTGCTGGAGGGGGTGCTAGTCAGCTGCTGTTGGGGCAGGGGAGTGGTGGCTCGGTCCCCTGGTTGGTGGGGGTGGAGCATTTTGTGTCGGTGTTGTAAAAAAAAAAAAAAGAGGAGAGGGGAAGCTGTTGTGCAGTCCTTGCAGGGGTTGTGCCCTTCCTTTTTGGCCGCTGGTGGTGGTTTTGTGGTCTTGCCTCATCTCGGCTGGTTTTGGTGGTAGTTTGGAGGTTGGAGGGAGCCACGCCAGACATTTCATGGGCTGTTGTTTCCTCGGGGGAAGAGGTTGCAGAGTGGCGGCAAAGCTTCCTAGGTTGTATGTTTGAAAAAAAAAAAAACGGGGACGAGATGGTATGCCTGCGCTGGTATATGTCAGTGCAGTTGGACCTGTTTAGTGGGTACTGGCCACTGCAAGGTCCATGGCGTCTGCTTCGGTGGCAGACAATTGGTCAAGTCAGTTTGGCTTCCTGAAAGCATGGCAGTCATGAATGCAGATGAGAATTGCTTGTATTGGGTCAAGCTAATCCTGTGCGTTATTGCTTCCCTACTTGAGTGACAGGACATCTTTTACACTTTTCTGATGCTTAGTCTTTCAGTGGATGTTGAAGGATGCGCAATTGACTGCAATTGCTTGACTATCTGTTTTGTTCAGCTTGCCAAAGACAGTCATGGTTGTCGCAGCGATTGTGGCATTTTGGCTGTTGAGTCCACTGCATCTGATTCTATCTGCGGTGATGTGAGTGGGTTGGAGAGAGTTTATTTGCAATGGCCATGTTGAGAGAGGATGGATCATGTACTTGTTGTGGGACCAGATTAAATGTCTGCACATATGGGGATCGATGTTGGGTTGGATCATTTCACACTGAGCAGTGAATGTATGTGGGTATTTTCTGTGGTCTCGGCTTTATGTTGCATGGTGACTCAGGTCCACTTCTGTGAGTGTTGGTTTTCTGGTGGGAAGGGGATGGCACTGGAGATACAGTTTGGTTGTTGGGTTTCGGTTCATGCCCCTTTGTGCACTCAGGGCAATGCGCAGCTGTTTGTTGGTTTCGGTGGATGGCAGGTGGTTGGCTGTCCTCGTGGTGAGGTGTATTGGTTCCCAGTGGGTCACGGGAAGGACGGAGAGCTTGATTCAGTGGGTGAGGGTGAGGAGGTCGGCCATGTTGATGGAAGTACGCTGGTCAGTCATTCAACAAGACTGTATACTGGTGGGATTTCACGTGGTATTCGCAGGCTTTCCTGGTCTGTTTTTTTCTTGGGTTTTGGTAGTGCAGTGTGCTTTCCATGGGTGTATTTCTGGTTACACTCATTTATATGTTTTATGCAGAACTCTTGGTTAAAAATTGTAATGAATCTCTCCATTTTATAGTGATAGTACTATTGAAGTTAATTCTTAAATGGATTTTATAGTCATAGTACTGCAGTAACTCTTAGGTTTGTACTATTTTGTTAACAACATAGCAGCTCAGAAATCACTCAAATTACATTCATACTGTTAGCAGCATTTTCACATACAGATGAGTGCTTACATGTGAGGCTAAGCAATTCTGCCTGTGCTGCTTGGTTGTCAAGGTATTTAGAAATACATGAAATTCATGACAACTTAAATAAATATTACATGAACAACAATTCATTTTCGGGATTAGGCAGAAGGCAAATATCAACACAGTGTGTTTGCCATTGTGTAAGCTTTAAGGTGAAATATTTTAATATTTTGTAGGTAGCATGGTTTTGAAATTAGTTTTCAGGTTGTTGATTGTGGAGGGTGCTTTTTGGTTTTTGACTTTGTGTTTGGCTGTGGTGGACCTTGAATGCTTTGCCTATTTGAATAACTGCAAATTTCTTTCACGGACTTTAGGCTCAGAGTGTGGAGCTAGCTTGAGGTAGTGTGGTAGGCTGTGCAGGCTGGGTTGTGTGGACGTGCGGCTGCTTAAAATGTCGTTGCAAGCTGAATTTGAGACTCTACATCCTTCAGAGGATTCATGCTAATGCAAAGCCCATTATTCGGTCAATTTACTAAGTTGCTAGGGTCAATGTTTAAAATCTGTTCCTCTTTGTCCCCACATCATTTTAGGCTTTGTCCAGATTTTGGCTCTAAGAAGTTGAAAGGTATGATATCCACTCTGGCATTTTTTGCCAAGTCAGTTTATTCATTTTATAAAACTTTGTAGTCAGCTTCATAAGGATTGCCACAACACTATCCAGGTAGTGGATATTGATAGATCTCTTCATGTTTGGGGTTTAGTTGTAATGTACTGGACTCGTAGCTAAATTTATCACGGGTATTTGATAGGGTCATTGGAGGCATAGCTTCAGTTATGGCTGCTTTGTTATATATGTGAGTGGAGGTGGTACATTCCTTCCCAGGTTGGCAGGATAGGTCATCCTTGAAGATGTCTTGGAATGTGTGTTATGTAGTTTGGATGATTTCCATGTCTTTTCTTTCTTGCAGATGGGGTCTTGGAATGCTGCGGCTGTATTTTGGAATAGGTAGGTATAAGGTGGAGCTTTCTGATTACATATTAGAGGGCTTACTTTTCTCCTTTTCTTTGTAGATGATGGTGTACCGAGTACCAGTTGTGGCGATACACAGTGAATTAGCAGATGATAGAAGCAGTGGCGAGTGAGGAGGTTACACATGGGAGCACAAGTGGGCAACAGTTACTGACGGAAGTAACTTGCTTTCAAAGTGGTTGAGTTCTTGGTAGAGGATTTACACTGCTAGTCAGAGAAGTACAGGTATTTGAGTTTTGAGCTCAGGGTTAATTGGTTGTACAATGTGTTCTGTTAACTGTTCTGTATGTTAGATTAAGGTTGAAAGTTGGCCCTGTTTTGGGCATTTACAGTCAATAGTAAAAGAGAGTAACAGCCACGGCCAAAGGTAAGAGTTTGGGTTCTGCAGCAGGCTTGATGAGGTTACAGGTAATGCATTTTATTTAATGCTCATTTAGGCACGTCAATGTGGACAGGGTTCAGGTAGTTGGAGGGGAGTCACAGCACTCTTGATATCATAAGAAGTTATTAGGCTACTGGCTCGGGGATGGTTATAAGCTAGACAAGATTGGCTCTTTTCTTCGGGTAGCACTTATCACTCTTGTTCAAGGGGATATCAGTTATAGTATATATATTAAAAAAAAGGTGCTGGTGCCATATTTTGCTGCAGAGTTTGGCAAACACTTGAACTGTGGCAGTGGTCCTTGTCAGTGCCTCCATGTTAAGTAATTGGTATGTATGCATAGAATTTATTGTTTTCTTTTCTTTGCAGATTGCTGAAGTGCAGATTGCTGAAGTGCAGACGGCATCATGCAGTGGCTTGAAAGGGGATTTGAAAGGTGATGCTTTGATAGGATGGATGTTGCCACTGGAATGGGGGTACAAGGAGGGTCTGAGGAATCACCTTTGTAAAGCATGTTAGAGCTCTGTGCTTGATTAATGGGAGCTGATTATTGCATTGGTATAGTAAGTAGGGAAGAAGTAGGTAGAGAGGTCAAAGGGAAAACTTGGGGATGGTTATGGGGAGTGTGGGGACCCCACAGGATGAGTAGAGTCACGATATTCATCGGAGCACAGGAACTTATTCGGCTACAGCCATATGGCTTTTGCAAGTCAGTGAAGTTCAATCCTTGCTTTCTGGGAGCCTTGGGGTGGTTGTATTTGGGTCTATATTATAAGATCGAGATTCAGTTTGAACCAACGCCTTTTAGCCGAACTGTCTTGAACAAAATCACTTTTGAGTGAACGTCAGAAATGTCGAATCAACCATGCACGAAATGTTTTAGTCGGCCAACACCCAGTAAGCTGCATAAGCTGTGTATCACAGTCTGAAAGCACAGCAAGTAAAACATGAATATACTGCAGATATCAGCACACACTAATGTCAGAAAGCAAACCAGACATGAAACCGTGGCAAGTAAAACATAGATATACTGCGGACGTCAGCACACGGTAATGTAATAAATCAAAATGTGCAGCAAAATCCAAAAACATCGAACAGCCAGAATAGCCATGGGAAAAATTTGCTATTCTAAGAAACATACACACAACACAAATACACACAAAAAACAGCAATCCACACACATACACTTAAAATCCTACACCTAAACCTAAACTAAACTTTACATACACTACTAGCTATCCACTTACCTTAACCCAGTCCTAACCCTAAGGTCCATCACTATCGCACATTCACCTCACCCGTGCTCTAACGCTAACTCACCTAACCCGCCCCCTAACCCTAACCTACACACAATTGCACACTTACCTGACCCGCACCATAACCCTAACATCCACACAACCGCACACTTACCTGACCCTCTCCCTAACCCTAACTCACCTAACCCGCCCCCTAACCCTAACCTACACACAATCGCACACTTACCTGAACCTGACCTGTAATGTTCCAACATATCGAACGCTGAAAACAGCGAAGCCATAGCAACGGCCCACTGAATTATTTCCCTGGGAAAGAATTTGGTGTTCTGCACCTTCGCTGTTTTCAGCGTTCGACATTACGGGTTCGATATTATAACATTCGATCTTTGTAGAATTCGATGTTATAATATAGACCCCATTGTATTCACTAAGCCAGTTGTTTGAAGCGTATGTGGGAGAAGGGCCAATGAGGTGTTGGACAGGATGCTGGAGTTTGTTACTAATGGGTGGTATCTGTGGAGTGACAAATTTGTCCATTGAGTAGGTAGTGTTAATGTTACATACCAGGTTAAGGTTTTACAGAGTAGCACAAGGATCAATTCACTTGGGGTTTGGGTGAATTTTGTAGGTAGGGATTTATGAAGCATGGTAGGTAGGTGGCTGTGTTGGGGTAGTTGTAGAAAATGGGTGTGTTGTTACGGGGGAGTTAGAAGGTTAAAGGAAGCTTGGTTGCAGGATAAGGCGGCTGTAAGACAGGTCTTAATTACCTTCTACTTTTATAAGTAACATAAAGAAAGAGAGTTTTCAAGGAGAGAGGTCACTGACAAACAGGAATTAAGATGGTTTGGTAATGAGTGAATTGGGTGTGTTATGGTTGGGCACATAGAGTACTCATGGTTGAGTATTTTCAGGAACTGGGTCAAGGGGTGCTGGAACTGAGTCAAGGGGTGCTGGTTTTCTGACAAATAAGGTTATTCTGCAATCGACAGGGTCCTGGGTGTGAGACTTGATACTAGTTTTGTCTGGGTGTCAATTTGAGTTCAAGGGGTTAAGGTTTGTGGTTTTGTGGTTACAGGTTGTCAATCCATTCAGGTTGTGCCATGATTTAAGCTTTGAAGAAAGCGGGATAAAAGGGTAGGTATTCTCTTGGTGGATGTTCTGGTGCTACAGTGTGGTAACGGTAATTCCACTTTAGTAGTTAGTTTCATTAGAGTCTGTTTCAGTGATGGTATGGCAAGGTGGATTTATGATGGGATTCTAAGGTGCTTTACAAATGATGGGTACATAAAATGATGTTTGGCTTGACCCTTCCCTTTATAGGAAGAAGTGGGTTGAATAATTTTGGGTAGAAGAGAGGGGGAACAGCCTGGTCAGGCTGGTTGGCAGAGAAGAGGGATAGGCTTTCCGTCTTCTGTTCCCGCTCTGGTGTCTGGAAGTTCATTTAAAGGATCTGGGGAAAGGAAAATGAGTAGTTGGAGGATGCTTGCTGAATAAATAAGTAAGCTGAGGTAAGGATGCTGCTTATTTGGTGGAAGGTAATTCAATGAATGGTGTATGAAGTGAGATGGGCTGTTGCTTCATAAGTAAAATAAACGAGCAGAGGTGTGGACCCTGCTTGTTGTGCAGGGTGAGTAGGTACGCTGCCCTGATTAACATTACAAGGATGGTGCTTCATAAGTAAAGTAAGTGAGCAGAGGTATGGACCCTGATTCTTGTGCAAAGTGAGTAGGTATGCTGCTCTGATTAACATTACAAGGATGTTAGGCTGTGTTTAGAATCAGTTATATTATGAATAGTGTAATTAATGAATTTGGTGAACAAAGCTATGTTATGGAAATTTAATAAAGGTCATCAAATGTCATTTGGTGTGATGTGTTTATTGAAGGGGACCAGGACAAAGCTACTTATTTGATTTTAATTGCTGGTGACTCCTCATAGCAAAGCAAACTGTGTTGACAGTTTTGATGAAGTTTTTTTTCAATCTTTAATTTGCTTCTTCTTTGTTATCTTAGTATATAATAATCAGAAGCAATATCTGAGATGACAAAAATATAATACAGAACTGCACCACTATAGACCATTTTAAACAATAGGAACATATTACAGTTTTCATACACAATGGAACAAAAATGGGTTAATTTCACATCCTATTAAAAAAGATGGTGTACAAGATATATAAGAACGTTGTTATTGTTCTGACTAATACAGCTAACATACCGCCACCATCATCATCATTACCCCATTTTACATGCTAAGCCTTTCATGTGAACTGTCACCACCTCTCTTAATTCAGAGCTATTCTTCAATGTTCTTTGGCAGTCCAGCCAGACTGCTGCAGGTCTTCTCTTGTGCAAGCAGTCCATCTCTTGGTTGCATATCCTTCCTTCTTCCTGTCACTCCCAAGTCTGCTTTACCCATCTCCACTTTTGTGGTCATTAGCCTAGTAAACACCTATGAACCTATAGCCTAGTAAACACCTATGAACCTAAAGATTTTATAAGTATTGTATTATCTGTATCTCAGATGGAATTATCAACTATGAGAAAACACCTGAGAGAATCACTTCTTATTACAATTCCTGGCAAAAAGTGGTGGAAATACTTGAGAAAGATGACCGATATATTATATGATCACATATTATACTTTGAAGACATTTTTTGATCATATCAATTTAGGCACCCATGTAAATAGTTTGTTTTGTTGGTTTATTATGTATTTTTATGTTGTTATATGTGTTGTTAATCAATAATGTCTGTTTAGTCTGCATTGATACTGTAAATCATATCCTTGTTTTATAAAATTCAATAACAAATTTAAAAAATCTGCTTTACCAAGTTGTCGCCTGCTTTTTGGCACATGTGACCAAACCAGCATTGTATGTTCTTGACTTTTTCTAGAGTGGAGGCAATTAGTCTTCCATCTTTATCTGTCCCACAGGGTGCATTCTAACACCCATTTCAAACATTTCATGTCCAGCAGCTCAGCTGTTCTTAGTTTCTCTGCATTCACTGTCCAGGTTTCTCTGCCATACAGAAGCACTGCTTGCATCATCTTTTTTCCCCACCTTGCTTTTCAGTTACACTGGCATTCTTCTGTTACATACTACCCTGGCACTTTGCAATAGTTGACTGCAGGGGTCTATATTAGATCAGCGAATGCTTAAAAAAGCAAACGCTGATTGATCGACCTTATGTAAGCAAAAGCTTACAATCTCGAACTATCAGATCAGTGATTTTTTTTTCTTAGGGAAGAAATCGCTGATCCAAAACACATACACACAACACAAGCACACCAAACAAACAGAAATCCACACACCTACACCTAAAATCTGACACCTAACCCTACACTAAACTATGCACACACCACTAACTATCCACTTACTTTAACCCAAACCCTAACCCTAAGTTCCGTCACTATCGCACACTCACCTCACCTGCTCACTAACCCTAACTAACCTAAATCTGCCCTAACCCTCATGTCCACACAATCACACACATACCTATCCTGTGCCCTAACCCTAACTCACCTAACCCACCCTAACACTCACATCCACACAACTTCACACTTACCTGAATCCAACCCGTAACTTTCCACCACAGCACTGAAAATACTGAAGCAACAGAAACGGACAACCAAATTCTTTCCCTAGGAGAAAAATTGAGTTTCTGTTGCTTTGATATTTGTAACTTTTGCTAAAATAAGGTCAATCAATCAGCATTCACTTGTTTAAGCATTTGCTGCTATAATATAGACCCGACTGTAGCACCTCTGATTACAGCTTTGGACGTTTTTTAATTTCCCTTCTCCTCAACCACACCTCTCAAATAATTATAGATATGAACCTGTTACATTATTTCTCTTCTACATAAATATTAAGCTTCTCCTGGTTTCCCTCATTTGCTGCCATGACCGCTGTCGTTTTGTACTGTTTCATACCATAGACCTTCAATTAAATTCCATCCCCCTGCCATTTGTAGAAGTTCCTTTTCAGAGTCTTTTTATAGTGCCATATCATCTGCATACAACATATTTGTTGATTTGTCCCCTGTGACCTGTTCTCTAATGGAGTCCATTGCCAGTCTGAATAACAGAGGGCTTAGAGAAGGACCCTGTTGAATACTCAGTCACACTGGCTTCCTCTCTGTGAGGACAAACACTGTTTTTCCTTATATTATTGGGTCCTTATACATAGCCTGTACTAATTGTACCAGTGTTTCCAGGACTTCAAACCATTGCAGGACTACCAAAATCAACTTTCTTGAGATCTAGTTGTATACTTTTTCCAAGTCTAGGAGAGATTAGTTGGAGTTCTTCGTCATCTGCAGCTCTTTCTCCACTAGCTGTGTAATCAATCATGTTATCCGGCAGTGTGAGGCAGGGTAACATGACTTTTCTACCTCTGAACTCCCTGTAGTTGGGACTATCCCTTTGCTCTTGCATTCCTGAGCTAGAATGCTTACTCTTCGATCATCTACCATATGCCTCTTTCTCTATATTGCATTGAGAATCCTCAGTGGCAATTTTTATCCTAATGCACTAAAAATCTTGATCATATTTGCTGAGACTCCATCTGTGTCTGTTGTTTTTTCTGACTTCATTTTCATTATTGCACAACAAGGTTCTCTTACCTTTTCACCACAGTCTGTGCATGTAGCAGTATAGCTTCTGTAGAGATTTCTTCATGCAGAAGATTTGTGATGTACTCTTACCACCTGCCCTTCATATCCTCTGTACTGGTTTGCAGATTGTGGTGGGTGTCCCTTATGAATGGAATCTGCTGATTATCTTTGTTATCTTTCTGTTGTTGCCTTGCAACCTAACAGACCTTTCTTGTGCCATCTTCTGAGTCACTTTCCAGAATCTGGTAATGGTTGTGTAATGCTCTCTCTTTAGTGTTTTGTTAGCTAGTTGAGACTGGCTTTAAGGCTTTAGTTAAGACTGACCCATCTTTTTTTACCTCCCCCTTCTTTCTGCATTCCTTTATTTTGCTAATTTCCAGGACTTTTGCATGCTACCACTAACTTTCCTTATTAACTTTAGTTTCATAAGTAACCTGGAATCCTATCAATTCTATTTTCTTCACATAGGCTGTTTTGAGACACTGCCCTTCTTTAGCTCCCCCTATATCGTCTTCATCCTGAAGTGATATGACTATGAATATTTCCTCGAGCTCCTGTTATTTTGTTACAGTCAAATTCCAGGCCTTCAGCTTTGTCCGTGTTGACCTTAGTGCCTTCATTGATCACATCTTGCAGATGATTGTGGTGACCAGTGGTTTGTGCTGGGGCTTGCCATCTCACTAGGGATGACTTCACAATCTTTGATTTCATCCCAATGTCTTTTGCATACTAGGAGAAAGTCTACCTAAGTTGTATGCTGATCAATGTTGTATGTGATTTTGTAACTATCTCTCTTACTGAAACATGTATTGGGCACCTTTAAGTCTTTTTCCAAGTCAGAAGTCTAGAATGTTCTTTCCAGTTATTCCTGTTGTCACATCCTTGTAAAACCAGGCAATCATTATATCCCACTCTCTCTGCCCCAATATACATTTTCATGATCCCCATTTATCAAGACTAACTAATTTTGTCCTATTTTATTGAGGAGGTCCTTTAATTGTTCACTGAATGCCCAGTTTTAGTAACCCAAATGATGTCAGTTTAGCAGGAGATTTGTCACAGGTCTCACTAATCATGCACTGCATTCACTGGTATTTTATTTACTAAATGGGTCGTATTTGTGCATGTTATCCAAAATGTACACCAGAAAGCAGTCTTTTCCTCCTCTTCCATTAGGGGTTTATGCAATGTAATGAATATCTATATTGGAAAGCGCTCAGATCTTAAGATAATGCCATTGGAAATATATGTAATAGTCTTCCTAAACTCTGACCTGTTTTGCCACTTCTTTGATAGGTTTGCAGCTTTGGTGTTGACTGGAAGCTTAATAATATGTTTGGATAGTAATCTTAAACAAAATCACCATTAGTCGATCATCTGGCATCAAGCTTCACATCTCTACCTTTGTTTCGAAGTCTACCACAGTTGCATTCCTCATCAAATTAAACATTAACCTTTTCGGACTTTGTCAAAAAGATGTGAAATGAGCATCTGGTTGTTCAGCGGTATATTGTGGTTGTTGATTAATGGCTGAAGTAACTTTAGCTCACTTTCTCATGAAAAATTACCAATAATTAAGCTGTTTATTCACAGGAATTAGGAATTTTAAGGTAACTAAGTCTTGTGAGGAATTTCAAGGTAACCGAGTCTTGTGACCATTTATGCCTTGCCAGTACCCACACACAGGCTGCATCTACTTTTCTTAGAGGGTCTAGACCATTAAAACCTAGGGTGAATTTGTGTGTGGCCATCCAGTTGATCAGGTCCTGTTTGAAGGAATCTGCAGAGGCCTTATGTTCCAGAGATGGAAGAGGCACTGAATGATTCATCTGTCTATCCATCATGTTTTATTTACCTGCTGGTCAAGAATTAAGTCCCCATTTTCAGCATTTGTGGAAATATTATACAATAGGAGATACAAAATATTCAGATGACTGGATCTTTAATGACATGGAAGTCAAGGTATACATCTTCCTTAAGCAGTCTATAAGATACTGAATAAAAGGGCAGATCTCTCTCAGTAATTCAGGGTCTTTAAGTTTGCAATTTCCTTAGGAACTTATAGAGTCTTTCTAGCTGTTTGATATGTTTAGCAAAGTGCAACCTGAAGGGGGCATTGTACTCAATAATTGCCATAATCAATGTTAAATGTAAGAAAACAATGGCCTCTTTAGATATGGGGGATATTTCCTTGGCATTTAGCAGCACTAAGTAGACGTACCTTAGAGTATATAACTTATTTTATGGCTAACAGATAAGATGTTTTGTTCAAGTGCAGCCACTGAGACTTAAGGAAGGCTGCTGCCAAAGTGCTGACATTCAGTTTTATAAACTCCTCTTGTATTAGAAGACTCTTTGTTGGAAATGATGTTTGCAGGAATTCCATATTACTGGCTAGTTCCATCGGTTTCATGACTCTGCTAACCTTGTAACAGAACTGCCCATCTGAGAACATGATATTTTATTTCTTTTGTACACTGTTTTTCTTTACGCATACTATGCTTATGCTTTTTGTAGTACCATATGACATCCATTAATAGCTTGTTTAATTCCCTAACCATCACAGGGGCAATATAGGGTATTGTGTTATTTATAATGAAGAATGTTTTGGGGGCAAACACATTCATCTTTACATAATGATGTATGACTACAGATTGAAGCTAAATATGGTTCAGCATGACCTATTTTAATCAGATCCATCACTTTAAGTATAGTTTTCATTAGGAATGTCCTGGAGTTATGAACCTAGGTTGCTGTCATCATCAGTCTCCCTTTCCCATTTTTACATGGGATTGGTTGCATGTCAACATTAGTCAATGTAGCTGCTTTAGTGGCATAGATGAATAAAGCCCTGACTACAGCCTAGTTGACTTGGGTTTGATTAGTAGCTCAGGTGACTGACGAAGTGGCAAGGAAGGATGAGTGTGGTCATCTCAGGAAGGACGGAATTCATCGATGATGCTCCCTTTTGGGAGATAAGGCCAAAAGAGTGGAAATGCTCTAAGACGCAACCAATGAGCATGGAGGGTGGGGCATTAAGTTGATAGAGCATATAAAGAAAAAAAAAACAGCAGGATGGATGCAAAGACAGCCAAGCTCCAGGTCTCCCTTAGGATCCATGACAAGCCCCAGCAATATTGGAGTTAGTCCAGGGAAGGAGATAAGCTGGGAAGTGGGGCACTGTGGCCAGACCGGATAAATGTCCCAAAAGGGAACATAAAATATTAAAAAAAGAAAACAATTAATGTGACCAAATTACAGATAGCCAATACAGGTAACACCTAAATATTTTACATTTTCTGAGTGAAAGTTATATCCTCTAAATTTTGTTTGAGTTAAAAAATAGGAGTGAGCAGCTCTTGACAAGAAATTCTGTTTAGCATTATTATGGTGTACTTCAAATCTGAGTTATACATAACAATGCTATCCACTGGGATCACTATTGATGTTGATATGAAGGAATTTCTAACGTGGACAAATACATAATTTGTAAATGTACTGGTACAATTTTTAGTGCCTTTTAAGTCTGGTACCATAAATAAGTGGCTATATTTGGATTGCACAGAAAAATGGGTTCAATAATAGGTTATGTAAGTGGACAACCTTGTTGGACTTCTGATCTTGTACTTATATAACCAAACTGGTAGCAATTCTACTTTTACTTTGTTAAAATCAGACTCATAGATGCATTTCTCTGCTTTAATAAATGAATCTGGAAAGCTGGGAACCCTAAGAAGCTCCATGATGAATGGAATGTGCATGCAATCAAAGTTTTTAAATTAATCTAAAGCTAGTATGGCCTCCTTGTTGTATTTATTTGATTTATGTATTTATTAGCAGTTGTTTACTTAGATCTACTGGACATAAGATGCCCCTTTTCAGTTGAGGACCAGGAACAAAAGCTCTAAATATAATATAAGCACAAAAGACACAAAAAATAGAAACAAAAATTACAGTGACTTTAAGACGTTTAGCAGAATGAATGGAAATGAAACTCATGGTAAAAGATAAGCAGAGTTTTTAGAAAAGACAATAGCACTTATCAATAAATAAAACTGTTTGTAAATCATAAGTAAAATCTAACACAGGAGTTCAATGCTCCATAGCAAAGAATGTATAAGGTATGAAAGGAAAAAGTCATTTAAAACAGAATGCTTTTACAAAAGTGAAATTCATTTATTTATTTTACATTTGTTAACCGGGAGGAAACGACGGAATGTCAGCCATTTTCAGGGAGAAAAAAACTGAACAACAATACAGACATATGAATGAAGATAGTGCAAAGAACAAATATATGAGGAATACATCACATCTTGGATAAAAACATCTCAGGAAAAAATAAAAAAAAAAAAAAAAAAAAAAAAAAAAAGAAAGGTTACAAAAAAGGAAGGCACCCTTGTTAAAAGGCAGTTAAGGATAGAGAGAGTAGAGTAGGGTAAAGTTAATCAAATAATCAGGGTGGGAAAAGAGAGAGTATTGAGATTGGGGAGAGGTTTTTGATTTTTTTTTTAATTGAGGAATTGAGGTGAAGATGAGGGAGGTGTGGTGGGTAGGTTTTTCTACATTTTTTACCTACAGTTTTTGAGAATAGAGAAATTTGGAATTGGTGGCTTTTGGTAGTTTGAGCTAAGATCTATTGGAGGAGATTAAGATGCAGGTTAATATAGGGGGTGAATGATGTTTTCCAGTTTTGGTCTTCTCTGTGTGTGATACAGTGGTGAGTGAGTTTGTTTGTTTTGTAATGGAGTTGGCTGGAAAACTCTAACCACCCTAGTATTTGATGGCAAAAAGCATTTAAGTAGCATTTTGGTGGAAATGATATTTGCACAGCAGTGCACATGAGGAGGTAAAAAGACAAGTTTGAGAGGAAACAGCAGGATAATAGTTAATGATATCAGCATAGATGGTGGTTGGATCATGCATTGGGTATGGTAGAGGTTAAAATAGATGGTGGTAGGATCGTGCTTTGGGTATGGTAGAGGTTAAAATAGATGGTGGTTGAATCATGGATTGGGTATGTTAGAGGTTAAAATAGATGGTGGTTTGATCATGCATTGGGTATGGTAGAGGTTAAAATAGATGTTGGTTGGATCATGCATTGGGTATGATAGAGGTTAAAATAGATAGTGGTTGGATCATACATTGGGTATGGTAGAGGTTAAAACAGATGGTGGTTGGATCATGCATTGGGTATGGTAGATGTTAAAATAGACGATGGTTGGATCATGCATTGGGTATGGTAGAGATTAAAATAGATGGTGGTTGGATCATGCATTGGTTGTGGTAGAGGTTAAAATAAATGATGATTGGATCATGCATTGGGTATGGTAGATGTTAAAATAGATGTTGGCTAGATCATGCATTGGATATGGTAGAGGTTAAAATAGATGGTGGTTGGATCATGCATTGGATATGGTAGAGGTTAAAACAGATAGTGGTTGGATCATGCATTGGGTATAGTAGAGGTTAAACTAGATGGTGGTTGAATCATGCATTGGGTATGGTAGAGGTTAAAATAGATGGTGGTTGGATCATGCATTGGGTATGGTAGAGGTTAAAATCGAATATCAGTCGATAAGGTTAGTGAGAGAAATGTTGAGTAAGGTTGAATAAGAAGATGTAGAATTATTGTTGTGAAGAGTGACCATAAAGTGCCAGTTTATGGTATGTGCTTTGGTAGAAGGAGATACAGAAGGAATGTGATATAAAAGGGGATGGAAGAAGAGGAAAAAGCATGGTAGTCATCCAAGAGATGTTGAAGGGGAACAAAATGGTGTAATAAATATAATTGGCATGTGAGCAAAAGTGTAGGAAGCTGTAAAGAAATGGGAGAGGAATGTAAGTGGTTTATGGAGAGAGATGATTGAGACACAGGCTGTAGATATAATACATCAGTAAAGTGTCCTTAGATAAGGTAAGAGATAACATAGCCTAGGCTACATTGGGTAGGTGGCCTGGAATTTTTGTCTGGCCAGGAGGTGAGCAGAAACACAGTTATGTGCTCATTATGTGTTGTCATACCTCTCAATCTCTTAGCTCAAAACGTCTAGATAAAACCTGACATAATGGGGAGACGGAGGCCCAAAAATAGGGACAGATTTTAAATCTTGCTCTAATAAACTTAGGAAGTAGCTAGAATAATGGGGTTGTGTCAAAATGCATTTTCTAAAGGATATGAAGTTGAAACTCAAATGTATGTCATTATTTAGTGACTTCATTCCTCAGATCACCCCAGTGAACAGACTAAAATTTTGAGGCAAAATGTAGGCATTCTATGAAAATCTTGACAGTTGAGAGGTATGGGTGCTGTTTTAACTGAGATTTTAGCAATTTCACCTGAGGTATTTGTTTAAAGGCAAGGGAATGGAGCTGCAGATTTAGAAATATAGGAAGAATAGAAGGAGAGTCACCAGCAGGATTGTTTGAGTTTAGTATTATGACAATTTTTTTATTTCCTGAGAGAAGAGGCCTGTCTGCTGAGTAGTGTTGAAGGATGTCAGTCATGGTATTTTCAGATTTGTGAATAAAAGTTATGTGGGGTAAGTAGATGAGACAGAGTCAGGGAGTGGTGTGGCTCTAGGCATTATAGCTGCTTTTATGCTATACAGTGGTGACATTTGTATATTGCATTAGCAGCAAATGTGGTGTCTTTGTTGTAGCATCATTCAAGAAGATTAGTCTGGGTTGTCTGAAGATTAATGAGAATGGGGCTGCACAGATGAAAGTTAGATGGAGGAAAGTTGAAGCAATTTATTTCTTAGCATTGCCTGTTACATAAGGTTTTATCCTGTAAAAGGTGCAATTTTTATGAGATTATTTTATAATTACATGTTTTACATTGTAGTCATATTTAAAGTTGACATTAATTATTACATTTCATAGCTTATTCTGCATTACTAATTCATTTTTATGTTCTTTCAGATGTTAGAGTAAAGAGTTGTTTTTAGATAGTGAGTTATTTTGGATGAATAGAATGAACTTAGATTTTGTTGGGAGGGTTTTAGAAAATGTTGGTAATCGGATAGCCATATTCAATAGAGGTAGGGGAGTCTTGGGTTAGATGTTGAATTTTAACCATTTTTTAGCAGAAAAGATCAGAGTGGAGTCATCCACATATTGGATGATTTTTGCATGTTTGCTTCCTTAATTCAGGTCATCACAAATATGTTGAATAAGATAGGGTCTAAAACAAAGCCCTGGGGACTCCAACCACTATAGGAAGGAAACGGGATATGTTATTCTTCCATTTAACACTCTGTCCTCTGAAGGATAGGTTTCTGTCAAACAAAATAAGGACAGGTGTATCCATTCCTATTGAAGACAGTTTTTCTTGTAGATTTGTGCATGAGCTTGTGTCTAAATCCTTTGACAGAGCTAGGAATACTGTACAGACTAGCTTTCCCTAATTTTTGTTTTGATCGATAGTGTTTATAAAATGAAGGAAGGCTGTAGACTCCTATGATGATGACTGGTAGAGACTACAAATGCCATTGGGAGGAGGGGGTGATCCAATGAGAATACAGTATGGACCTGGCTGAACTGCCACAGAGGTAGAGCAATGTGCTGCAATGTCCCCACTGCATACCCACACTCAAGATACAATCATGTTCCTGTGAGGGAGGGGAGAGTGGGTAGAGCATACATGAAAAAGCACTTCCAGAAGGATGCAGAGATGGCCAGGCCACCAATTACCTTTAGGATCCACAAAATTCCACAGTAGACACTAGAGTAAGTCCAGGGGCTATGAAGAATGGCTGGATGAGCCAGTCAGATGTGGGGCAACGAGTACAATGACTAAAGGGTGCCCAAATAAATCAAGTAGATCATGGGACTGCAAGGAGTAGAAATCTGACAGATTGACAGACCCTGTGCACCTCCTCCCAAAAGGCAGCACAAGGGCCACTTGTATAGACTGCAGTGATGTGGGCCATTTATTCATTATTTCATAGAGCATGTCATATTTCCCTGGTATGTAGCAAGTTCTTTAAAAGTGAGCAGTAGACATTCTTCAGTAGTTTTAGGTGAGAGTGTTTAGTAAAAGAGTGGTATTTACTGATATACAATGACATTTTTGCAACTTTATGGTGTTACTGTGGCACTTTCAGGAGTTAACAATAGAAATGTAAAGTATTTTTTTTTTAGTTTGATACCTGAGCAAGCATCTTAGCTCTTTATCTATTGTGGTTGTCATTTGTATGTTGAGTTTATGGTGTGTACCAAAGAGGATGAGTACAATTTTGTTAACCTTTATTACTAGTTTATTGTGTGCTAGTTCATTTCTGATTAGATGAAAGCAGTACTGCAGTGACATGGAAATGCTATTTGAACTTCACATGAATTTGTTCGTAGTAGGTCATCTATATATAGCAGTCAATTAGCTTGTGGGAGGTCTGAGGGCAGCTTGTTAATAAATAGGGGAAATAAAAAGATACTAACCCTTGAGGGACTCCTCTAGATGTGTATCCTATTCCTGAACTGTCTGTAGCTCAGCATAGTCTGAAAGACACATTCACCAGGTAGTCCTTTATCAATAGTGTAACTTTATTTGAAAACCTATTTGCCATCAGGTTTTGAAGTAAAATATTGTGGTTCTACAGATTCAAAAATTCTTTGAAGTATATTTCATTGACAAATTCATAAATAGTTGTGAGTGTACTGTAACTAGGGTAGTGAAAGGGAATATTGGATTGTTTTCCAGAATTTTTCCAAGTGGACACAAGTTTGCAGTGAGTTGAAAAATTGACTGAAGATGGAGCAGCGGTCTTACGAAGTGATTCAGTGAGGACATGTTTTAAGTTACAGGGCACTGATATTTTAGTTATTGACAAGCTGCAGATAAATAAGATATGTATTTTTAGATGGACTGTGTAAGCTCAGAATATAGTTACAAGAGCTGTTGTCTAGAAGCTTCTGTACTGTTATGTGTCTTTTGGAGTAAAAGTACAATAATGGGTCTTAAAGCAATGTTTGTTGGAAAGTGGAAGGAGCTGCAGACTGAATATTATAAAAAAAACAGTTTGTCAACAAGAAGCAAAATGATAATGATGTTTTAAAAATTCCTTAATATATTTTGTGAGAGCTATTTGGACACAGTCCTTACAGGAAATATTTTACTGCTTATAGATGTTTTGATTGTCTCAGAGAACCTTTTAGGTTGATTTGACATGAGTGTGTTTTTATTCTCTAATGAACTGTGTCTTGACAACATTGGTATTTATTCTCACATCATGTCTCTTCCTTATTAATTCCTTTGTTCTTTAATGTTACTGAGGTGACATTTCAAGCCTTTTGAACCATATCTCTACTCTTTACAAATGATTTTAGTTTAACAATAAGTCAATTGATTGGATTCTGTTGCTTCATAATCCTTTTTCATTGATAAAGTCACTACTGAATTGGGACTATTAGATTACACAACATGGTCAGTACTGATTTGGGGTTTTTACAGCTGTAGAGCAAGTCCAAGTTAATGTGTTAGCAAATGGAAGATAATTTAATAGATTTTCTCCATTGATGTCTGGAATCAATATACGTTGTACTAACTTAGAAGGTAGCATATGATATCGTAGTGACCAGGAGGTGACTACAGGGTGCAGAAATGACGGAATGGAAATGAATGCTGGTAATGAACTACCTTTCAGTCAGCATCTCCCAATCATGCCCCTCCAGCGCCCTGAACTCAGGACAGCTGCCCCTTAGCCTATGACAGGAATGACTTGTGAGATTGTGTGATGTTACATATATGACAACTGGGGTAATAACCTTCCCGGGCAGTACTGATGTCACTTAGTTTGTGGTGTTTCATGAGGACAGGAATATTATTTAGAGAAACTTGATAGATGTTTGTAGCATATGGGGAGTTATATACTAAGTGGATAAACATACTTTAGTTAATTGCTAAGCAACATTTCAACAATGAGCAAGTTTGCGTCTTTACCTGAAGTAGCATTACATTTAGCAATTAGTCTGGGATTTGGTTTAGACAGCTTCTCTACTAGTAGCATTGCACTGTTTTCTTGTCTAGTTCCTTGTCTATTGTCAAGAAAATAAACAAACTTAGTTTGCTGAAGGGAGGTAACCAGGAGGTGTCCTCAGCCTCCGTCTCAATGACAGCAACAAATTTGCTTTTTCTTTAGAACATTCCAGCCTTCACATTTAGCCCATTTGTTGCTTAGACTGCATATATTTATATGATCTATAACAAGGCAGTACAGTTTAACTTACTATTACCTGCCTGTAATGGGATAACAATAGTTATACAGTTTTAATGGATATTTTTTATGCCAGTAGTTTAATTTTGATTTGAAGATTGGATATTGTTGTAGGTAGTATGTCTGTTAGATACTTCTTCCCTCGAGAAGGAGTAGTAATACTGGAAAAGTATTTCTGTTGAGAGTTTATTAGTGCGGTTATAAGATAATCTGTGTAAATTGAATACTCAGTTTAAGTTAGTAACTGTGTTGCAAATATTAATCTATGAAACGTAGATATTTTAGTAAGGAGATAGTTATAAGTATTTAGGTTAATGATGGAAATATGATAGCAGAGGGACATTGTTAGTGATACTGAAGGATTAGACAACAACTGTACAATAGCAAGACAAAATGGCACTAGACAATGACATTGGTGCAATATGTGGATGACAGCAACATTTTTGTCGAATGTTTTCAGGTGGAGTATAGCTGGGAAGTATTGATGTTATTGGTATATTGTGTGACCTAGTCTGAAAACTCAGCACAACAGTAAGAGTACAAACATGGTCTTTTGTTAAGTCTTAGAAAATTTCAATATGTTCTTTTCAAACTCTTGGGGTAAAAAATAATGTTTGGCTCTTGAACCCCAAAGGCTGCACTGACATTCAATTACAGTGTGGATACACTGTAGTTGCTCTAGTTTGTGCCTCATATATAAATTAAAGTGATATACCCTCAACAATTTGTTCCTGTAGGGAACCATATAGATTCTTAGATTCAAAGATTCATAGATTGTTACTAGGCTAATGACCAGGGGCCTGTGTAAGCCTAGTCAAGTTTTCCCGAAACAATGATGTCCTGTATCTGAATTCAGGAAAACTCCAAGTAATGATGTCAAAAGGGAACTTAATACAATTGCCAGGAATTTCAAGTATCAGTTAGCTAAGAAAAAGCAAACTTTTGAAACAAACTTGTCAAGGTATTCTGTTAATAAAAAATATTTTTTTATAAATATATAAATTAATTTTGTAATGGCAATGATTATATGTCATCAGTATCTACTGATGGCAATATTGTTTCTAATCATAAAGTTTGCAACCGAGTTATAAATGTTTTTTCTAATAATAGATTAATAAAGAACCATTATATTATGCCAGAATTCATGTCTATGTCAGATGTTGTTTGCCCTGTTATAAGCTTAGAGCTGGTATCACCAGCATTAAGCAAAGTTGGAAATAAAACTTCTGTGGGTCCTGATGAAATATCAGCTATGTTAATACATAGAATAACAGATAAACTATCATCAGTATTTCATGCCATTTATAATGTTATGTTACAAAATTGCAAAGTCCCCTCTGCTGGAGAAAGTCTGTGATATCACCAATTTATCAAATGTAGGACACAATAGATCTGTTTAGTTACATACCTATCAGTTTAACATCAATTCTTTGAAAACGTTTTGAAAGATCATTATTGGAATTTCTAACTGATTCAAATAATAATTTAAGTAACATCAATATATATCAACATGTCTAATTGCAAGAAGTCAACACTTACCAAACTTGTTGAATTCTATAATCAAGTCAACCAAGCTTTAGATGAATCATTATCAACTGGAGTCATTTTTTTATATTACCTAACTTTTGATACCATCTCTCATGACTCCATAATAAAAAACTGAAGCGCTTTAATTTTAACCCATTTATTATCACTTGGATAGTCTCTTGGCTTACCTACACACTTATTGTGTTTCAAGAAAATGATGCCAATCTGGATACCTTTCAACTTACTCTGGCTTTCGGCAGGGCTCTGTATTAGGTCCTTATTTATTTAATCTTGTTCTTTCAACAAGTCCTGTTAAGAATCGGTTTTAGCAAGGAAAATATGCAGACAATTATGAATCTGGGTTTATCGTGGGATGCAGTGTGACACCTTTAAAATTTAAATCAACTTATGGGCCAAAGAAGTAAACTTAAATTTTTGTAGTAATATATTTGAAGTTATGTACTTTGGTAAACCTAGCTTCTTTCCTATAATATCAGTAAATGCTGTTACATTACATAGAATTACTCAGTACAAAGATTTGGGCTTTTTAATTTCATCAGATTTTTCCTTCAATTCACATCTTACTAGTATAAAGTAGCAAAATCTTTCTTTATTTGGTTGTATGTTCAAGTGCTTATCATTAAGAGATGAATTTAATCTAGTTCATTTATATGTTCTGTATATTCATCCAATATTAGAATGTAACAACATATGTATTTACAATAGGAACCAGATTCAATTCATTAAATCTATTCAATGGACATTTACTAAAATAATTATGTTTGTGAAACAATAAAACTATAAGGAAAGATATTGACTATTGGACTTCTGTTGTCTTCATTTAGATATACCAGGTGCAAGGTCATACCGGCATATAGAATTTTCTGTGATAAGATGTTACAGGTAATTTATAATATTTGTTTTTCTAATAATATTCACATGCATAGGTATGACTGCTTTAACTTTACTTTACATTAGATTCAGACTTCCCTGAGATAAAATTATATTAATCAAGTAATTCCTAGATTATGGAATTGTATTCCTTGCTATATTGGCTATCTCTTGATCGAAAACGTTTTAAAACTAGTTTTCATAACTGAGTAAGGGAAATGTTTTTCATCCTGAGTTTAATGAGGCAGTGTTCCTAGACAGCTGTTTGGCCAGAAAACTGCATAAACCTGAGAAACATATGACAACACTGCACTTTGTGTCCTTCTATGCGTCTTTATATCAAATGATCAAGTGGGTGCTGCCTTTTCTTTCTACATTAAGTATGAACACAAGTTTAAAACTGAAGAATTTTCTTCCATTTCAGGATGCATTTTGAAAGCATATTACAGAATTACATTATTTATGTGTTATGATATCATATTGTTAAGCTGGTATAGTTCACAAATAAGATCCTGTTCAATATTTGTAGGTACTACTGACAGCCTGGACAATATAATTGCACTGAATGGTGTAAATGTAAACCAGAAATAATGCAAAGTTGATCTCATTTTTACCCATTAAATAGCATGGATTTTATTTTTAAAACCGTCCTGTTATCACCAAATCAGAAGTCTAAGATATTATTTTAAAAGATAAAATTATTAAGTCAAAGTAAATATTAAATGTTATATTGCTGCATTAACTAGGAGACAGATCTAGTGCTTGATAACAAATTTCATTATACTGATTGCACCACATTTCATGATGATGGAGAATAGAGGTATGTTTCATTTGTAGCTGATAGCTTCCCTAGTGCTTTTTGAGTGCAAAATGAATGAGGAATCAACTCAATGAGCATAGCTCAGAAAAGTTAAATTCCATGATAGGTGATTTCATTAGGAAGCCACAGTTGGTACAGTTCCTGATTATGCTCTAGTGATGAATCCTTTCTTTTATGAGATTTCTTTTTTCTTCATGTTTGTGAAAATGTGGACATTTCATTTTTTTATCAGGTTGACTTCCCAACTCAGTTTTAGAGTTGCATTGCAACTGGAACATTTTTAAAATAGTCTGTACTTGGAAAGGCAGTGTAAGACAGTAATTCTGATGCCTGATGGAAAACTGACCAAAGCTAATGTTTTATTTTATTTTGAGGAAAGCAGGCAAATTATTTTTATTTTGATGTGACTTACTGAAAAATAAACCTGTGTTTTACAGATGTCCTGCCTTCAGAGTCTCAATGGAGTATATATATGGATATATTGAAAATAACTGTATCTTTAGTATACTGATGTGGAGAAGGTTGACAAAAAAGGTTTATGTAGAACATTGACTCAGCAATGTGCATGCCACTTTTTTGCAAAGGGGGAACCCCTCCCGTACCCTTATGTGTTGAGGCTACATCCCTACACCCTTTGCAACTTTAATATTCCTGCTTCAAGATCACACATTACTAGGGAAAGGGCATATTCCCAAACCTGTCATAGTGATCTTGCACGACTGTCAATTAGCTTCCATGTTGATCAAATTAAGTCAACAAGTAAGCTGTGGACTTAATGGCCATTTGACTAGTGTGTGTGTGTGTGTGTGTGTGTGTGTGTGTGTGTGTGTGTGTGTATGTGTGTGTGTGTGTTTGTATGCATGTGTGTCCTTGCTTTATAAGAATGTATATGCATTGGAAGCTACACATACATATGATGTCCATGATATTAAATTATTTTAGGAATATAAATAAACTGGAGGCTTAATAAAAGGCTAAAGCTTGCTTGAAAGAGGTGGGCACATGATTATAATGAGAATAAAGAATGAAAAAGACACATCTTTGATCAAACTAAATTCAAGGGGGTTGAAAAGAATGAAAGGCATGGCAGATATGTTTGATCTGCTGATTCTGATCTGTCAATATTATGTACACATCTGTGGTAATTAATATCACAATATACAAGTCTTACAAGCTATAAAATAACAGATGGTATAACCTGCTTCTAAAAATCAGGGCCCCACACACTGTGCTGTTGGTAGAAAGTAATATTGTAGAGCAATTGCAATTTATCCCAGTCCCCTTCAATAAACACAACACACCGAATGACATTTGACAACCTTTATTAAAACTTCCATAACATAACTTTGATTACCAAATTTGTTAAATACAACAAGACATAGTGTGCAATATTAATCAGGACAGCATACCTGCTCATCCTGCCCCAGTAAGCAGCGCCCATACCTTTGCTCACTTACTTATTAATTAATTTTAATAATTTTTAATTTTATTAATTTATGCATTTTACATATGAAGCTTCATAACCCATTCACTGAATTACCTTCCAACCAAATAAGCAGTGTCCTTACCTCCGCCTGCTTATCTATTCAACAAGAACTCCTTGAAATGTACCTCCAAACACCAGAGGGGGAACAGAAGAGGGCAAGTCTGTCATGCTTCTCCGCCTACCGCAATAAAATAACCACAATCCCACCAATCCGCCAACAAAAAAGGAGGGTGGGAGGCTAGCAAGTTCACGCCACAATGTGATTACTTACCCAGCTACAATCATATAAATTCCTTAAGCACCTCCCACTCTTATCTCATTTCCTTCCAATCAACCCTCCCACGGTTTAACCCTTTCACCTCCCCAATCCATTGAACTCCCATTAATATCAGCCTAACACCCCTTGAAGATGTCCCAGGACAACTTAGCTTGTTGCCAAGCCTCATTTGTCCTGGTCCCCTTCAATAAACACAACACACCGAATGACATTTTATGACCTTTAAGGCAATCCTGTCCCTCTTCTCCACCACCAGGCTGCCCAGGCTGTTCCCCCTCACCACCAACTTCCATCAGCTAGCCACCCTTAGGGGATAAGGCCAAACATCATTCAGTGTACAATAATTACCAGGACATTACCAGTCCCTGGCAATTACCTAATGCTTACCAAAGTATCACCTGCCACAAGAGCAAGAATACTCAACCCCAACCACCAAAATAAAAGCAATTGCATATCACCCTTCCCAAACAATTCCTTTCACTTGCCCAATGATATGCAGAACCTGAAAACTTCAAATTGCCATTTAACAACTGCCTTGCCAACACCAACTACCCATATCAAAAGTAAGGCACCTAAATCCCATTATGGCTTTAGCAGTCTGACCTCTCTCTACTCTATCAATACCCCTGAATGCCACCAACAATATACCAAACTGAAAATGCCCTATGCCACAGGTCAAAACCAGATTATGCCAGAATGAAAATGCCCTATGCCACCTGGTTAACACAAAATTAGTGACATGCCAACCCCATCCCGCATGTATAAATTAAACCATATATTTCTCTCCTTCAAGTACAGTAAATCAGACCACACTCCCATGCAAGGCCACTCACATAGCTCACAATTACTCAGTGCTTGCTCTGTGTGCTCCACCATGAACAATGACCCTCAATCTCCTACAACAAACCTATCCCAAGCCTTCAACATAATGAACCCCTAGTCATGATTAACTTCACATCCCCTTGACATCCATGTTACTAATGAGCAAATATTAAAGTGGATTACCTACACATTATCATTATGTGCCACTCCGGAAAGAAAACCTGACACCTACAGCAAGAACTTAATGCTCACCATTCCCCTGGGATAAGTTTGTGTTCTCTCAAGCACCACCTCAGAAAGGTCCGCTACACCTTCTATGTTAGTAATTTCATGGATGTCCATGGTAAATAATGAGTCACTATTCCATAACAGGCCCAGTCCATAAGAAAATTACATTCTTAAGCATCCTATGAGCCCAACGTTACAAGTTACCTGATGAAAAGCCTGCAAACAGTAAGAGGCACTAGCCAACCCGAACCTCCACTTGTACTCACAAGACCTATAAATCCCCATTCATAGCTCAAATTAAGTTAACTTGCCTGGATGATATCCCAATATTGAGCTGCCAGTGGTAGGAACATCCATCACAGAAGCATCCAACTTTCAAGCTCATCTCCTTCCAGCCACCAATTGACATCCTCTATGTATTTGTCTATCTGCAGCCTCAATACTCACCAGTCCAGCAAACCACTCTGCAAAGAAATGAAACAAGTGTAAATCCTCTAACCACCAGCCAGCACTGCCAAAGGACCACCATATCAATCCACTGTGCAGCCACTACCCTGCCCCTTATTCCTATTATGTCATCCCCGTTTAATCATGCTTGTTTGTTGTAGGGCTTCCATATCGTTATTCTATACTCAAGTTTGGGTCTAATGAAAGTAAGAATTAATGACATCATTATTTTGATTACCTAACATTATATATAATTTATACCACCTGTAGTACTATAATTATCGTTAACCACTTGCTTGAAATGATTAGAAAAACTCATAGCTAATCTAGCCATATACCCTGGACCTTAAATGAGTCTGCAGTTTCAATTACTGTGTGCTGTATTACATTCTCACCTGTCAATGTATACCTACCAAACTTCAAATGCTTAGTGTGATGTATGAACTTAGAAAATTGATAGAACAGATATTGCCTTAACTTTCTGAAGAGGAGAAGTTCTGAAACTCAAATGACCCTCGCAACTTAAGCCCTTAGTAAATGCTCCATCCTTTCCATATCCTGCTGATAGAATGAAAACAATCCAGTAATCACACATGTCCCTCGTAAGGTGGGAGAAAACTAAAGACAATGACACAAATAGGTAAACGTGCTTATACAATACAAATTAATACACATACAAGTGCCATAATAACCATAAATAAAATGAACATAGAAACATCCACATTCCTGCTAAGCAACCGACACAATGTCCGTCCTAAGAGCAACATGCGATGTATTCTGGAACTAGGTGTTGCCCAGGGCCTACCTGAATCCTCAACTGTACCCAGACACCTATTATATAAATTAATACCACTTCTTAACCATTTTATGAGCTTCCTAATTTCCCCCAAAACCATAGAAACTGTTCCTTTGTCTACCCTTTCCCCATAAGTGTCTCTGTTCCACATCATGCCAATGAATGGTGAAACAATAAAGGTAAAGAAAATTGTTACCATCCCATACTGCTGGAGCATGCTTCCAGAACCTGCAGTGGCATCCGCACTAAAGAGGGAAATCTTTAACAGAAACTACCTGTATCACTAACTTGCAAGAGGTTTCAGATCAAGGTTGTGTCTCAATATGACTCAGAGTTATATAACCTGTACTCTGATCCCCAGACCGTACATCATTACCACAAAGTCTGTTACCCAACACTCCTCTGACTCAATCAATCCAACAACCTCTGCCTCCCATCCGACTGGGACTACCAACATGCTCCACCGCACCCAACATGAAGGTTCAGAAAGTAAAGGAATGGACCTGCAACCATCCTCACCATCTCCTTGTTCCCAGAAGCCACATAATTCCCATTTCTGACATGCATTCTTAAATGCCAAGTGAGTGAGTTGGATGCAGCAAATAAGAGTTACAGAGTACAAAGTAGAATGTTCAAGCTACATCCCTGCAGTACATATATCTTTATGTATATTTATATGCTTCAGCAGGTACCTCATAAGCCCCCAAACTGTAACAGTAGAATAACTCTAGGATTGCACAGGGCAAGCAATAGAATCAAGGACACTTAAAATGTTAGCACTGTTTATGAGAGAATGTGAATATACATTTCTGAAGTAAAATAAGTCTATAACTGCAATTGTCATTACTTATTACGTGTAATTCAGCACCTTTTCTCTAAAAGTCATCAGTTGTAGGAGGGATAAGAGGGACAAAGATCATATTTGAATCAAAATCAGAAAGTTGAGAGGTATGCAAGTTTAGCACTCCAACTAAAATTTAGTAGACAGGAGTAAAGTTTTAATAGGCTAATAAACTATCCTATGGGCATGGGTTTGATTCCTTTAGTCTACTATTTGCCGACTGTGTGACTGCAAGCAAGCCACTTAACCAGACAGCACTCCTGGGTTGTTCCTGAAAAGCAGTATTTTACCTACAGACTTTAGCAGGTCACCAAAATACCAATGCGTGTCCACGAGCTCACACCCCCACACCTAGAGGCTAACAATCATGCCAAAATCAGACTGTAGTTTACCCAAAGAGAGAATACATGGAAAAAATATGGGTCACCATCTACCATCCAAAACGTAGTCACGAGTAGAACATTTATTTGTGCAGACTGACAAATGTGAGGCACTAACATTTAGCAGCACATTCCATTCTAATCACACCAAGGGAACTAACTATGCCCCTCCATACACTTTACAGAACTGAAAACAATGCTGAAAATTGTTGAATAAGTTTGCATCCACAAACATCCCAAATGAAAAAGAACCAATAACTCCACTTTTATATGTTAGTAATAAATACCTGTAAACACAGTCCACGCCAGCCAGGCAAGTCCCACAACACATTGAAATGAAGCTCCCCCACTAACCGTAAAGGCAGTGGGAAAGACCAGTTGAAGCAACACTGCTCTGCCTCAAAGAAACGTGATGCAGGAACTGCCAAACCACTTCAAACCACCAAGAAAACCATCTGCCAGATACCAACTGTCAAACTCTGGTGACCCTTATTTCACAGTGTGGTGTTGGTTTACAATTTTCCATAGTAACAGATAGCATGAATTGGCAAATTAGATGAGGAAAATAATAATATTCACATGCATAGGTATGACTGCTTTAACTTTACTTTACATTAGATTCAGACTTCCCTGAGATAAAATTATATTAATCAAGTAATTCCAAGATTATGGAATTGTATTCCTTGCTATATTGGCTATCTCTTGATCGAAAACGTTTTAAAACTAGTTTTCATAACTGAGTAAGGGAAATGTTTTTCATCCTGAGTTTAATGAGGCAGTGTTCCTAGACAGCTGTTTGGCCAGAAAACTGCATAAACCTGAGAAACATATGACGACACTGCACTTTGTGTCCTTCTATGCGTCTTTATATCAAATGATCAAGTGGGTGCTGTCTTTTCTTTCTACATTAAGTATGAACACAAGTTTAAAACTGAAGAATTTTCTTCCATTTCAGGATGCATTTTGAAAGCATATTACAGAATTACATCATTTATGTGTTATGATATCATATTGTTAAGCTGGTATAGTTCACAAATAAGATCCTGTTCAATATTTGTAGGTACTACTGACAGCCTGGACAATATAATTGCACTGAATGGTGTAAATGTAAACCAGAAATTATGCAAAGTTGATCTCATTTTTACCCATTAAATAGCATGGATTTTATTTTTAAAACCTCCTATTATCACCAAATCAGAAGTCTAAGATATTATTTTAAAAGATAAAATTATTAAGTCAAAGTAAATATTAAATGTTATATTGCTGCATTAACTAGGAGACAGATCTAGTGCTTGATAACAAATTTCATTATACTGATTGCACTACATTTCATGATGATGGAGAATAGAGGTATGTTTCATTTGTAGCTGATAGCTTCCCTAGTGCTTTTTGAGTGCAAAATGAATGAGGAATCAACTCAATGAGCATAGCTCAGAAAAGTTAAATTCCATGATAGGTGATTTCATTAGGAAGCCACAGCTGGTACAGTCCTTAATTATGCTCTAGTGATGAATCCTTTCTTTTATGAGATTTCTCTTTTCTTCATGTTTGTGAAAATGTGGACATTTCATTTTTTATCAGGTTGACTTCCCAACTCAGTTTTAGAGTTGCATTACAACTGGAACATTTTTAAAATAGTCTGTACTTGGAAAGGCAGTGTAAGACAGTAATTCTGATGCTTGATGGAAAACTGACCAAAGCTAATGTTTTATTTTATTTTGAGGAAAGCAGGCAAATTATTTTTATTTTGATGTGACTTACTGAAAAATAAACCTGTGTTTTACAGATGTCCTGCCTTCAGAGTCTCAATGGAGTATATATATGGATATATTGAAAATAACTGTATCTTTAGTATACTGATGTGGAGAAGGTTGACAAAAAAGGTTTATGTAGAACACTGACTCAGCAATGTGCATGCCACTTTTTTGCAAAGGGGGAACCCCCCACCCGTACCCTTATGTGTTGAGGCTACATCCCTACACCCTTTGCAACTTTAATATTCCTGCTTCAAGATCACACATTACTAGGGAAAGGGCATATTCCCAAACCTGTCATTATAGTGATCTTGCACGACTGTCAGTTAGCTTCCATGTTGATCAAATTAAGTCCACAAGTGAGCTGTGGACTTAATGGCCATTTGACTAGTGTGTGTGTGTGTGTGTGTGTGTGTGTGTGTGTGTGTGTGTGTGTGTGTGTGTGTGTGTGTTTGTGTGCATGTGTGTCCTTGCTTTATAAGAATGTATATGCATTGGAAGCTACACATACATATGATGTCCATGATATTAAATTATTTTAGGAATATAAATAAACTGGAAAGGCTAAAGCTTGCTTGAAAGAGGTGGGCACATGATTATAATGAGAATAAAGAATGAAAAAGACACATCCTTGATCAAACTAAATTCAAGGGGGTTGAAAAGAATGAAAGGCATGGCAGATATGTTTGATCTGCTGATTCTGATCTGTCAATATTATGTACACATCTGTGGTAATTAATATCACAAGATACAAGTCTTACAAGCTATAAAATAACAGATGGTATAACCTGCTTCTAAAAATCAGGGCCCCACACACTGCAATTTATCCCAGTCCCCTTCAATAAACACAACACACCGAATGACATTTGACAACCTTTATTAAAACTTCCATAACATAACTTTGATTACCAAATTTGTTAAATACAACAAGACATAGTGTGCAATATTAATCAGGACAGCATACCGGCTCATCCTGCCCCAGTAAGCAGCACCCATACCTTTGCTCACTTACTTATTAATTAATTGTAATAATTTTTAATTTTATTAATTTATTCATTTTACATATGAAGCTTCATAAACCATTCACTGAATTACCTTCCAACCAAATAAGCAGTGTCCTTACCTCCGCCTGCTTATCTATTCAGCAAGACCTCCTTGAAATGCACCTCCAAACACCAGAGGGGGAACAGAAGAGGGCAAGTCTGTCCTGCTTCTCCACCTACCGCAATAAAATAACCACAATCCCACCAATCCGCCAACAAAAAAAAGGAGGGTGGGAGGCTAGCAAGTTCACGTCACAATGTGATTACTTACCCGGCTACACTCATCTAGATCCCTTAAGCACCTCCCACCCTTATCTCATTTCCTTCCAATCAACCCTCCCACCGTTTGTTTCATTTGTATTTGTGCAAAAGAAATTAGAAAACTCACATAATATACATAATAGGGTATGATCTAAAAATAATTATAATTTCAGTTTGGAAGAATAGTAATAGTCCCTAACATGAAAGGCAAGTATTGTAGTATTACTTACAATTTGGCATATTACATTTGGCATTATAGTTCAAACATCTATGTCAGTTTGTCCATTCTGTTGCGTAACATCAAATAGTATATATCAGAAAGAAAAAAAGTAAGATCACACAATCTGCATGGTAATACCAAGAGCAGTGAGGCAATTTTAAAACCTCATACTTTATTTCCAAAGTTCAGAGCACTTCAGCTTCCGATCAAAAAATTAGTTATTAAATCTGCACATCTATATGAGAATCACATTTCATATTTGGAAAAGTAATAAACTATTGCTGACAACAGCTGAAATAAACCATAATGAGGTGGGATTCCTTAAGATATGTATGCTGAGAGGTTTTAAAACAATGTGCTTTTGGATGTCTCACCAGGAATAAGTTTAGTACAGCACAATCTTCCTGAGCTATCCTTGTTTATGTAACACCATATAGATTAGCAAAATTAAAAATTATAAGAACATTGGCTATAGAGCTTCACTAATGACAGATATGTTTTCCAGACAATGTATAGCAAGACGGGTACTAAATGCAAGACAAACGCGTTTACAGATAGCATTCCCATCACAAATGGCAGCCTTTAAATTCTGTAAAAAAGCAAGAAGAAAGCACAGTCAACATAAAGCAGTGTCCCATGTGCAGAATTAATTAAATGTTATCAGATGTGAGAAGGTATAACTGATAACAAGCTATGTGCAGCCACATAGCCAGACCTGTACACTGTGTGTAGGTGTAACAAAAGACAGGTGCACTGACAAGATGTAGGATCATTACAACTACAATTTTGAAATGGTTTGGAATAATGATGCATAAAATATAACAATGTAGTAGATAAGGACTGTGATAGAACAGCAACGTATACAAAGATATAGGCATAAAGGGCACACAAGAATAACAGCATGGACAGAAAGCAGACGAAGATTATAAGCAGAGCTGTAACCGGATACAGCTTTCCAGTGAACCTGGCATACATGTCCATGAATAATGGCAAAGTCTAAAAGAAGGCACTCAGGCCTGAGAATAACAGCAGCCGTCCAGAAACCGACTCACATATCCATACAACTACAGTCACTCTGAACAGGGCACAAATAATGATGAGTCATTTTTTACTCGTGTATAAGTGCTGCAGTCATAAATCTTACACACATGCCCATGAGTAACTGCTGCAGTCTTGAACCTGATACACGTCTGTGAGTAACTACAACAGTACCAGATCCTTTAACCACTAAACCTAGCATACATCTGTAAGAAAATACAGCAGTACTAAACCCGGTGTATATGTTTACACACGTGCATAATAAATGCTGCTGTCCTGAATGCAGCACACATGTCCACGAGTAACTGCTGCAGTCCTGAATCTCCCACACATGTCCATGAGTAATTTCTGTAACCATGAACCTGGCACACATGTCCATGAGTAACTATTGCAGTCCTGAACTGGCACACATGTTCATGAGTGACTGCTATAGTCCTGAACCTGGCACACATCTATAAGTATGTAGCATGCATGTTCATGAGTAACTTCAGCAGTCCTGAATCTTGCACATTTGTCCATGAGTAACTACTGTAGACAAGAACCTGGCACATATGTTCATGAGTAAGTGCTGCAGTCCTGAACTCTGTTACACATGTCCATGAGTAACTGCTGCAGTCCTGAACTTGGCACACATGTTCATGAGTAACTGTTTCAGTCCTGTATCTGACACACATGCCAATAAGTAACTGCTGCAGTCCTGAACCCTGCTACATATGTCCATGAGTAACTGCTGCAGTCCTGACCCTGGCACATATCCATGAGTAACTGCTGCAGTCCTAAACTTGGCAGACATGTCTGTGAGTAACTGCTGCAGTCCTGTAGCTTACACAGATGCCCATGAGTAGCTACTGTAGTCAAGAACCTCTCACACATGTCCATGAGTAACTGCTGCAGACCTGAACATAGCACACATGTTCATGAGTGACTGCTGCAGTCCTGAATCTGGCACATATGTCCATGAGTAGCTAATATAACCACGAACTTAGCACATATGTTCATGAGTATCTGCTGCAGTCCTGAACTCAGCGCATGTCTGAAAGTTGCTGATGGAGTCCTGAACCTGCTACATATGGACATGTGTATTTGCTGTATTTGAGAACCTACTATAGTCAAGAATGTGGTACACATGCCATGTGCATCTGCTGCAGTCCCAAACCAGGCCACTCATGTTCTTAAGTAACTGCTGCAGGTATGAACTTGGCACATGTTCATGAGTAACTTTTGCAGTCCTGAACCTGGTCCACATGTTTGTGGGTAACTGCTTCAGTCCAAAAATCTTGCACACGTCACCACAAGTAACTGCTGCTGTGAATAATCATACTAGTCTTAATCTTGGTTCATTTGTCTTTGAATAACTGAAATATAATTCTGAACCTGACATGTCCATGAGAAACTGCAGTAGTCTTCAAACTGGCACCCATGTGTGTCTTTTGAATAACTGCATTTGTCTGCCATGCCTAAACTGAAGCATATTTTTTCTGTGATTCATTACTGTTAATTCCAATCTTAGGGCCTCAGCAGGCCATTGAAATATTTGCTTAATAAAACACTCTGATGCAAAAACAATGTTCTTATACCAGGGACCAGTAATACCTTAAATAGCTATAATTTTGCAGTACAACTGTTATGTATAGGCAAATAATTCCCTAGCCTGCCTACTATATGCTAAAAAAATGATACTGTTTAATGAAGGTGTAACAAAGGGCTGACACAAAAAAATATTATTCCTAGTATAGCTGGTTTAATTAACACAAAAACTATAAACAAAACAACCTAGCTGTAAAAAAAATGTAACACACAGGACAATTAATTATTCTGTAGTAATTTTTTTCTGCTTTCATCTCAGTGAGAATTAATTAAAAGATTTACCCTCACAACCAAAATGCACATGCATATATACACACACGCGCACTTCCCATCATGTGATATTTTTTAAACAGTCATAATAAAATAACAATTAAAGTGAAATTTGAGTGCAAACCTATCCATTCTAAAACATTATTTAAACATTCAAACAGACTTACATTAAAATAATTAATATTACAAAGATTTCTCAATTCTGAAATTATTTTAACTTTAGTATACATTAATAGAACACACTTATTCAACTCTGGTAGATAATCTGCCTTTATATAATTTACAGACCTCTTATCTCTCTTTTTCCATAGTCCACCTATAGAGTTTTTAAATACTGTTTCCAGTACTCTAAAATGAAGCACTTCCCCTACTCTCCACTACATGTTTTGATAAGGCAATATTAAAATGTACTTTTTTAATATCGTATAGATGTTCAAACCTTCATTCGATAAGTGATCTGTTTTTCAAATATACGAATGCCTGACAATTCTTACAGCATGCTATGTATAACAAACTGAATCACAGTTAAAGTGCCCTTTAGTGGAGTTTCAAGACAAACTCTTGACATTCAGGTGATCCTTCACTCGTAATATATAGACATTGCTTACATTTCCCTCATTTAAATGTCCCGTGTGTTTTATATTGCCAATTTGCTGTATTAAATGATTTCATTTTTCTAACAGTTATTTTAAATTAATTCCTTTTGTATAAGTCAACAAGGGCTTTTCACTTATTTTCTTATTAAAGTTCTCACTTTAATTTAAAATGTCCCCATTGTTAATAATATTTTTTTCAAATTACCTGAATCAAGGGAATAAGTTGTCATCGTATTTTCAACCTTACCTTCAAGTTTATTAAACTTCTAGATGGGAACAAGCACTATATCTTTGTTGTCTAGAAGTGGTTTAAAGTACCTACTAAGTCTTTTATTAGAAATCTCATGGCATATATTAGTCACTAGTGCCTCAGGATAAGTTTCTGCCACTTCAACCATTCTGCACTACATAGGGTGGGATATTCCAAAGGCTCCAAATATTCACCACTGTTCAAAAGGGAGCATTATGTCCTTAATCTCTGTTCAAGGGTCTTTGATTACTTGTATCTTCACTGGTAAGCTCTGAACCCTTTAGGATTGGATAAGCACAATGGTTTTCATAATCTTTCTGGTCTCTTTATAATTCTTTTTCTCATTTTTTTCTCTTTACTGTCAATAAGTAACGTATCCGCCTTGTTAAAAATCATAATATTTTTCTTTCTAAGAAGTAAATGATAAGTCATTCATAATAGTCTTTTCCAATGAAAAAATATCCCTCTCGGTTGTGTCCATCTGTCTATTTTTATCCTGATAAGGACCTCCATTAATTCAGACACTTACCTATCAAAAAGTGCTATCTGTTCTTTGTGTAAATCATACCCATTTATAAGGCCAGTTGAATACTCACAGTATTTGAGGCCTTTTAAAATATTTTGTAACTTAATATATTCCTTTAAGTAAATATGTTCAAGTTACAATTTTCTAAATGTTGTAAGTTTCATCTCAAAATCAGTTAATTGCTTCCTAGACTTACATCCTTCAGTTGTTCAATTCATTCCAAAGATACATTTCTCTGAAGCCACCCATCCAAGGAGATACAGGACTACCTTCCATTTTCCTCTGTTTTCCTCATTGTTGGTCCTGATTCACAAATGTTGGCAGGGAACACTGAGCAGGGGTGAGTAAATCAGCCTTTAGGCATTAAATATTGCTTGCTCATATTTGAATTAAAAATTCCAAAACCATGTTACATACAAAGTATCATAACATTCCATCTTAAGGCATACATGGTGGCAATAGCAATTATATTGATATTTGACCTCTGCCTAATGCAGCTAAAGAGATGTTGATTATTATTTGTATACAGTTTACTTGTATTATAATAATTTTCATATTTGCCTAAATATCACAACATTCAGGTAATCCAGACAGAACTATATGGTTTCATATGAAAGTTCACAGCTGTATGAAGAAAATCCCACTGGTGGGTTAATGCCAAATTTAATTTAATCGAACTGAAATGTTTGAAATCTCAGAAGAGCGAACTGACGGAACATCAGTTTCTTTCCCAGGGAAAGAAATTGGTGGGCCGTCATCGGAGTTTGCTATTTCCTCCACTGTAGTGCTGTCTCGGAGTTGGTATATTTAAGTAGCAGAGGTATGGGGGCACAATCCCCCACATTGGGGGGTGTGGGATGAAGCACCCCACTTTTGTCAGTGTTTAAAGTATTGAACATTTTTTTTTTTTTTTTTTGCATGGAACACCAATTTCTTTCCCTGGGAAACAAATCGATGTTCCCTCAGTTCGCTCTTTTGAGATTTCAAACATTTCAGTTTGATTAAATTGCATTCAGTGTTTTCAGCATTCGATATGCTGATATAGACCCCCACTGGCAGTATGTGTTTTGCTTGAATAGCTACTGAGATATCATAAGCCATTTATATAAAATTACAAAATTATTATTCACCCCCTTTATTTTTGCTTATAAAATCCAGTTTAAAGCATCAAACTGAATGAAGGCCACTAATGTAAATATTAATTTATCCTGAGTTGCTGGCTGTATATAATTCTCTACTAAGACTTATGGTTAAACAAAAAAACAAAAGCACAAACCTAAAGGTCTCCCAAGAACAAAGTATGAAGTATCAGAGAAAGAGAATTCAGGAGATTACCACGGCAGTAAAAAAACTGTTTATTCCAGACAAGTGTTTTCACATAGTTAACCTGCACTTTCTCAAGTCCTTAATAATGCTTAGCATACCATTACACCATTTATACAAGTTAAAACTATTAAAGAATCAATTAACAATTAATATAATTAAAACACTTTATCAAATTATCAATTCACATTTCTTTCATTTAAGGGGGCGGGCAACTAGCTCTGGTTTAACACACACATAATTATTCAAACTAGGATATACGTGTGCCTGCAACCTTAAAATCCACTTTAGTTCTGTCCTTTCTAATTGATTATTGTGATTACTTCCCCTTTTGTCAAGAGAAACTAATCGTAAAACTTTAAAGTTAAAACTATGTGTGGAAAATTCCATTAAATGCCTGGCTAAAACATTCAATTTATTCTTATTTTTTATATCATATATATGCTGATAAACTCTATCCATAAGCCTTTTTTGGGTTTTGCCTAAATAAAAAACATTCACAATTTTTACACCCCCTTAAATGAATGAAATGTGAATTGATAATTTGATGAAGTGTTTAAATTATGTTAGTTGTTAATTGATTCTTTAATAGTTTTAACTTGTATAAATGGTGTAATGGTATGCTAAGATGGATTAAGTACTTGAGAAAACGTAGGTCAACTACATGAAAGCGCTTGTCTGGAATAAACTGTTTTTTACTGCCATGGTGATCTCCTGAGTTCTCTTTCTCTAACACTTATGGTTCAAGAGACATGAATATTTGTTAAAGTGTAAGATGATAACTTAACTTTTAAAGGCTCAAGCCACACCCAATGGGAGTTAACAGTACACACTCAAAAAAGCTGTATGGGAGGGAATGAGTCAAGCACATGTCCCCTCTCTATTGCATGTTTTGATAGGGCATTTTTGAAATGTACTTCTTAAATATCATTAGATGTTCATACATTTGTTCCCTAAGAGATCTCTCTGTTTTTCCAATTTATGAATGCGTGACAGTTCTTACAACATGATTATTTATATATATATATATATATATATATATATATATATATATATATATATATATATATATATATATATATATATATATATATATATATATATATATATATATATATATATAACCAACTGAATCACACAATGCCCTTAATTGAGTTGCAAAACAAATTCTTGATATTCACAGGATCCTTCACTAGTATTAAGGGACATTGTTTGCATTTTCTCATTTAAATGTCCCATGTGTTTTCTGTTGTGAGTTTGCTGCATCAAATGATTTTGTTTTATTCTAACTTCAATTTAAAATAAATTTCTAAAAGTCAACAAGAGTTTTTCACCTGTCCTCATACTAATATTCTCACTATAATTTAAAATGCCCCAATTGTTCATAATATATATATATATTTTTCAAATCACCTGAATCTACGGAATAAACTGTCACCATATTTTTACTTTAACTTCAAGTTTACCAGCTTCAGGTTTCTGATCAAGAGCAAACATTATGTTTTTATTCCCTAGAAGATGTTTAAGGTGCCCACTAAGTCTTCTATTAAAAACCTCATGGTTTATATTAGTCACTACTGCCTCAGGTTGGTTTAGAGCCATTATTCTGTAATTGTGCTATTTGTTGTTGTAATTAACAAATTCAGTACCTAATGTAGCAACCTCAACATCTTCATCTAAATATGTATGTTCTAAGATTAAATCCGCTGTAAAAATTCTATATGCAACAGCCTACTTTTAAATGGCAGCAATTGATTTTTAGGCCTACTTTTAAATGGCAACTTTCTTATCCCTACTATCTGTCTGGTTAAAATATTTGCTAACAAAGGACAGCATATTATGATATTCATTATACAACTAATTATAAAGGTTACAATGACTAAGTAAAAGTCTGCTAAGTGTAACCACATAGATGTTTGTAGTTCCTGTCTTTCTGTGGTAAGAGAAGACATGTTGCCCTAGTGAAGGCATGTTGCCCCAGTGGTTAGAGCAAGAAAATTAGGTAGGCTTGTTCACTGTCTCACAGATATTGTAAATAGTATTTGTATTTATTTATTTGTTTATTTGTTTATTTTCATACATTATTATTTTATACATTAACTGGGTAGAACGCTGATCCATGCACACCATTCTCAGGTTCAGTCCAGGAATTACAAATATGAAAAGAAAACACTGAAACAATACAGAAAGCACTAAGTAAAATTCAACACATTATTAACAATAATTGAATGTCATTATGTAGAATGTTGTCTTGATTGTGTATAAAATTACAGTTGTGAATGCTGACAATTTTATATTAAATGTGGATGCCACTCTACAAATACAATGTTTTCAAAATGTACAACAACGGTGTGTACAAAAATGGGGGCAGAGAAAGAATAATGAAGGGGGGTAAATGAGTGGAAGGGAGGAGTAAGGAAACTGATAAAATGATAATAGGTATCAGGTGTAAAGACAGGAATAAATGTGGGGCAGAAATAGTGAAGAGTATTTAATTGTTAATGGATGCACTAGCTGAAGTAATGAGAGGACATGTTAGAGGATAGTTCTGATATTTATGTTATACCCTGTGGTTGACAGCATTTGTAAGAGGCTTTTTTATGCATATATATTTTTTTCTTTAAATGGGTCTGAATTTCTTGAAGTGTGACATTTCTTTTAGACATGCTGGCAAAGCAGGGTTTGCAGGGTTCTTATAGAGAAGCAATCATTGATGGTATGGACTCTTTTACAATGTTTATTTATGGGGGAAAGATTACATTGTGATTGCAGATTATAAACATTAGCTTGTTTTATTTAGATGGTTTGCAAAGAGACTGAATGTTTCTTGGTGTTATAATTTATGTGCTGTGTTATAATATATGTTACTGATGAAAGCAGTAATATGTATCATTGTGATATGACAACCCTTCTGCTTTTGAGAGAACAGAATAATGTTGTTAGAGACCAATATGATAAATGTGCATATATTTTTGGATATGATTTTTGATTATGGCTTTTTTTCTTTGAGCTGTTTGCTAAATTGGGGGCCTGTATACAAGCTAAGCTAGTAAAACACCTTTCCTTATAGGCATCTTACCTTTGGGTAAAAGAAAGTGGTAGATTTTCCTGTCCCAGTAAAAATGGGAACTGGTTTTGATTACTCTCTTAATATGGAGTTGAAATTTAGGCTAATCCAAGAAGATTTCAAGCTACCTGAATTGATGACTGGTTTCTGTAGGTATGTAATGATCATAGACTATCCTTCATTGCATGGGCACATGGTAAGGTTTTTGCTTAGTACCAAAAAACATGGCTTCCATTTTAGTCATATAGAGGATTTATTTGTGTTGGTTAAACCACTGATAAAATTTAAGATATTTTTTATCTGTTTTAATGGTGATGTGGAAAGCATCAGTTGTGTAGAGCACTATGTCATGTGGCAGGACTGCAGGAAGCATATTGATGAATAGAAAAAAAATAGTAGTGGAGACAAGAATAATTCTTGAGGGACACTTTCAGTGAGTTGGGAGAAGGGCAGGAAGAATTAACTATTTGATCTTTGAAGAGTCTGAGAAAAGCTGGAGAACAATTGAACAATGTCCATGCTAAAACCTGCTAATATGAGAGAGCTGAGTAGAAGTTCATGGCTGAGTAGGCTGAATGTGGGTTTGGCATAATGGTGAAGGTCATCACCTCATACATGTCGTACAGGGTTTGATTCTAACAAGCTGTCATGGCACTCTGACCTGACCAGAAGCCATGTTGCTCTGGAATGAGAATGTATTACTCACATGTCTTAGTGTAGTGTTGAGAGAATGGATACTGGTCAACAGGTTTCGTGGTGAATGATTTGGATACATGGAGATAGATTAATTATAGACTACAGATGAAAATGTAGAATTATAATGTCCTGCTTGCACAGTAACTATCCAGGGCAGGAGGCCATCAGGTTCAAAGAGGGAATTGGACGGGATTTGTTCCAAGACTTTTTCAATTTCTTTGGCTGTTTTTTCTTTTTTCTTTTTTTGTTTTATTTTTATAAAAAACAGATGTGTATCTCATAGGGTAAGGAGGGGGGTTAGCACTGTGGTGGAGCTTGTTTTGAGAGAATGGAAGAAATTAAAAAAAAAAAGTCTGGGTTGTACAGAACCAGATGGATACTGTGTTGCAGTTTAAGGGATCTTTCAGTTGAGTTCTAGAATTATTTTGGGGTATTTCTTAAAGAGTTTTGTTTAGACTGAAGGCATTTGTATTTGTGTCTTTATTAGCCATTGTTTTTGTTCATAGTAAATAACGTTAAGATTAATGAGAAATTTTGTTTTGCATTCACATGAGGGGTTGTAGATATTATTTGTGCAGCTTCATTAGGGTCTGTGTTAGCAAAGACATTAGCTGAGGAAATTTTGGTAAGTTGATCTTGCAGAGAAATTATATTTTTGTAGCTCTTGGAAGGAAGGATGTGAGTGTTTGTGGGAGATTGGATTTCCAGTGTATTAAAGAAAATAAGATGGAACAGTAGTTACTAACTCTGGGTTGTAGGATGTTGATGTTAGACATATTGTCTGGAATATTTGTAATGGGCAGTCTTGAAAGGGAATGATTTTTCTGACTTCTAATTTGGCTTAGTGAGTTCCTGGATCATTTGTATGAACCCCAGATTGGTTAGGAAGTCAGTTGTAGCAGGGTTATCTAGGTTATGTAAGTTAAGGTTAAAGTCACCTTGGATTTTTAGTTGTTTGGTTGAGGGTAACTTCACTAATTGGTATAGCTAGGGCCATACTGCCAATAAGGCAGAGAAAATAAACTTTGGAGATTTATGATTTAGTGGACTCAGTGTTATCTCCAGGACAGATTCTTTCAGCTTTGTTTCATAATACTCTATCTTCTTTCAGACCACTCAACTTATGGGTCCCACAAAGATAACTACTAGGATCCTTCTATTCTCACTCTTTGTCATTGACCTTCCCCTCTAGCGCCCATATCTCAACCTGATTATGAAAGTAGACTATATATTTTTCTTGCAATTCAGTAATAACCACATTGAACTTGGAAGCAAGTTGAAAAAAAAAAAAAACTTCATTGAGTTATGCAACTAGTCCCTCTCTAACAAGCTGCCACTTACCCACAAGAAACCTAATGCTATGCTTTTCCTGATATGTAAGAAACTACCCAATATTCCTCTCACTTTCTTAACATATCTTAATGGTAAAGCTATTTCTGGAGACATATGGATTCTGGGTAATTTAATAGATGTTAATAAGATCTGTATATGTTAGTTGATATGGTAGTGCTAACCAGTTTAGGCTTATTAGTAACATGCAGGATTGCATTCTGCAGTGGGTATTTGGCACAAATTTAGCAGCTTTGTTATAGCATTATTCATGTTTTTATATTTGTAAAGGATAAAATCTAGTAAGGATGTGAGCACCTTAAAGAAGTGTGGTGAGGAGATATGTACTGAGAAGTGCAGCTTTAGCTGCATTGGAAGAAAATTTTTGGCTCTATAATGCATATCTTTTGCTACTTCTTTGCTACTTAATTATTACAGTTTGGATGTTGAACTTTTGGCTTATTTGTTCTTAGAAAAGGAAATATGCTGAGAAATGACCATTACACTTTTTCAGCCATTCATTCTCCATGTTTTGGGACTCACTCTAGTGGGTTGCAACATTTCAAATGATTACCAAGATGTTATATTTGTAGTCTGTACCTTATTATCGCACAGCCATTATTTAAGCAATAAAATAATTATCAACCTAAGATGGTATTCCTACCTCCTTCAATATTCCTTTAACTTACTTTTAACACCTCTATTTAGAAGTCAAACCAATATCAGGAGAGTGGACTCCCTTTCCATATGCCCCATATTATATCACTTATCTTCAAAGCCTTGAGTGTTAAGACTATTTCAGGAGTAAGAAGAGTATGCAGCATTCTAAACCACCTCATAAATATTCAATTGTGTGTAACACTTCTAACATTCTTGACATGATGACCTGCTCTTTATATATTATTTTTATTTTATCAAGTGTTGTCTTTGTTAGTATTACTAGGCTAATAGCCTCTTTTCAGGTGAGGCCTCAAGGGATATTTATACTAAAGGGGACATTTTTGACCAGGGCATTTGGGAACTTCCATTACTTGTCATTGTTGTGAAAGGGACTCATTTTGCATGAGCGCTTCCAGTTTCCATTCTAGGCACAGAGGCATCACAGAGAAACAGGGAAGCAGAGGGAGAGAGCGAGAGAGAGATGTTGAGTGATGACAGAAATGGAGGAGAAAGCAAATATCAAGATCAAAGAATGTGTGCAGGATTTTCATGAGATTTATTTATTTATTTTATTTCTTTGTCATTTGTTTACTGGGAAAGCATGACTGGGCATGGATCCTGTTTTCAGTGGAGGCCTGGAGAGTTAAACTTCAACATACCTAGCTCAATTAATAAACTACATAATATTATCACATGAAGTGCAGTAACAAATAATAGAATCAACATACAGGTTAAATAAATTCAGATCAGAAAATCATAAAATAAATATTAAACAACAATCATAGGATATTGGACACCTAGTAAAGTACAATCAGTTGTGATAATCAATGGTAAAGATGTTAAGCATTTTAAATAATGGCAAAAGCCTAAGAGAAAGGAAAGAGATTTTGCAGTTGGGGGAGATTAGGAAAAAAGTAGGGAGCTATCAGAGAATTAACTGGTGCTTTGGCTAGTAAGAGAAGGGAGGAAAGGAAGGGGGGAAAGAAGAGTAAGTGAAAGAGAATGGATAAGGAAGGAAGAAGGAAGAAAGGGGAGAGAAAAGAAGAAAATTAAGGCGTAATGGGTAGTTTCAGCCTGGTGTAAGACATGTAAAGGAAAAATCACTTTATAGATTGTTTGAATATATGACTACATAGCATTTCTCTAATATATCTGTAGGAATACTGTTTCAGACCTTGGCTACTGAGTAGGGATATAGGCAGTGACTGATAGATTTTTTTCTGTTTATGGATTTCAAGGAGGTGTTTCTCAGATGAGCAAAGAGGGCAATTAGGGAGGTAATGGTTAAGAATGGTGCTGGTTTTTGAAGTTTTTTTATGCACTTGTGAATATGAAAACCAAATTTCAGTTGCTCATCTATTAAGACATCAAGTAACATTGAGTGAGATACAACTTAATTTTCAGTATTGTTGAGAGAGGATATTTTGAAGGTGTATTTTATGTGTGTTTGGGATTTAGGGAGAAATAGGAGCAGTTTTGTTTTATTTGGATTTAGGAAAAGCCGACTGTCACTGACCCAGTTTTCAATAGATTTGCAAGCCTGGTGAGTGATAGATTGCAACTGGGAAAGACTATTAGATGAGCAAATGATAGTTGAGTCATCTGCATACAGTATGTGTAGCTTGTTGGTTAGATGTATGTAGATCACTTATAAATATGTTAAAAAGGAGAGGGCTGAGGACAGAACCTTGTAGGACACACGTATTAACTGAGAGAAAAGATGAGTAAGTAGAGAGCTCAATTAACTTATTGTAGCTGGTTAGATAGGTAGCTAGAGAATCAAGTGACTGTTGTATTGGAAAGGCCTAAAGCAGACATTTTTGAAAGTAGTTTGGTATGTGAGACTGTATTGAAAGCTTTAGAGAGATCTAAAAAGAGGGAATAAGTTGTTATCTCTGCCTTTAATTATGTGGTCCAAAAAGGCAACAAGGGAAGTTGCTATGCTATGATCTGGGAGAAATCCATATTGGGTAGAGTTAATAGATTTCCTTGGAGTAAGTATTGTAAAAGTTGTTTATGAATATGTTTTTCTAAGATCTTGGAAATAGGAAACAAGATTGCAATTTGTCTGATGTTTATTACTTCATTGGAGCTTCTCCCTTTATGAAGAGGAATGATGTAACTTTTTTTTCTATCCATATGACTCATGAATGGATCCAGTGATCAAAATAGAGATTGGATAGGCAATAAAGGGGGCCTCAATCTTTAGATATTCATATGGGAGATTGTCTACAGAGGGTGGGCAGGGCTTAAGATTGTGTAATATATTTTTATATAGGAAGTAGATTTTAAGTTGAAAATGGCATTGTTAGAGCTTTGAGGTTTGTCATGAGTGGCAGAATTTTGTAGGGAATTTTGGACAGGGTGGCTATTGAGTCTATAAAGTTGGAGTTAAATTTACAAGCAGTTTCTAAGAGAGGGGTGTCTTGATAAGGGTTATGGGTGCTATGAGTTCCAGGGTGTAATATTTTCTTGATAGTTGACCAACATTTTGGGAGGTTGTGCTTTTGGTTATCCTGTGGGTTGAAATAATCACATTTCTTATTATCAGTAACTTGATTTTTGTCATGTTTCAAAGTTGTTTGTATGTCTGTAGGTTATTTTGACATTTGTATTTTTGCCAGTTTCTCCAAGCTTTGTCTCTCTTATATATTGATTGTCTTCTAGAAAGGGATAGCCTGGGTGATTGGGTGGATTTAACTCTCTTTTTTCTTATAGGAGTGAGGCTATTAAGAATGTCAATAAATATTCTATTAAATTTTAGAACAGCATTTCCCAGTGGTAGGGAATAGAGGATTGGCCAATTAATGTTATTAAGGATGTATTAAAGATCTTGGAATTGAACTCTGAGAGGTTACAGCAATCTTTATAAAGGTGCTGTTGGATATGGTCAGTTGCTAGCCTCTGAACATGGGTAGGATGGTGATCACTGAGGGAGATTGGAAGGGTTTTTGGAGCATTGTACAGTTTTGGATTTGAGACTAGGAACCAGTCCAGAATAGTCCCAGTGTTATTAGCTTTGTTGAAGTGAGTATGTGATGTTATGAGTTGCTTGAAACCTTATAGATTGATACTAGAGGAAGGATAGTCTGATGTGAAGGTTTGCCAGTTAACATTGACATCACCAAGAATTATTATTTCATGAGAAATTGAACTAAATGCCCAGTGTAGGATGTTTTCCTGAATATGGATGATATTTCTTGTAGGAATATAGAGCCAATTATACATAATATTTTATGCTCATTTAATTTACAGTGAAAGACAAGGATCTCAGCAGAGAGGAATTTAGGTAGAGCCATAAAAGGAGAGACAGAGATATGGTTAGAAAACGTGGGGGAAATTTTAGAGTCTTTTATACGTAGTTTCAACCAAGTTTCTGTAAGAATAATAATGGATGGGGAGTAACAAGTGATCAAGGAATGAAATTCAGCTACCTTTTTTTTTATTACTTTATTGTGGTGGTGCTGCAGTAGCGTTGTCGCCTCACAGTTAGACGTTGCTCACTCGATTCTCAGTTAGAGTGTCTTCTGTGTGGTGACATGCATGAACGGGCATTTCTTCATTGAAGGTTGTGTGTTAGGCCCAGCAAGCCAGCATGTAAAACTCTACTGCCAATCATTAGCGGACCGGAGTTCCGCTGTGGCGACCCCTAACCGGGAAAAGCCGAAAGACACAAACAAACTTTGAATATTCACGGATATGATGTTCAAAATTTTAATGAATGTTGTTACAGTAAAAGAGAGAGCAGATGGAGAAGAGAGGCAGTTGGGACCTGGGCTTGAGTGGACATGGCAGCATAATATGATCTTTTTACAGTATGCATACACTAGTGAGGGTTTAGGTATGTTAGTATTAAATTTAAATCTAAGTTTTACCATGTATGGGTTGGGACAAGGGTTTATATCTGAAAATGGGATGGGGTAAGGCAAATAAGCTAGAAGCAACAATGATAACAAATAACTGGCAAGTGACATAGGCAGTGTAAGTAAGGGTGGGGTATTGAGAAATGGGTGCAATAGGTATCATATAACATATAAGGTATGATAGTAGTAGGAGCAAATGTGTGGATTGGAGGATGAGGAGCATATTTGGTATGTATTAGAAACAAGAGTCTTGAAGACAATGATGGAGAATAGATGGTATGCCTATATATAATTACATTACAGAAGGAAATAAAATAATTTAAAAAATAAAAACAATTAAAAAGAAATAGGCAGGAATTTGAATAGGTATATAGAATATGGGATGCTATGAATGCGGCGCAGAGAGAAGACTGAAAGAAGAAGAAATAACATAGTGTAGTGGTATAAATATATAAAGAAGAAAAAATGAGATGGAGGCTGTGGAGTGCTGTGGAAGAGCGGTATAACTAGAAAGATGACGCTTCAAGGGTGGAGATATGGCTAGTATGATTTAAGTAGTGGATGTTAGTGACAGATGAGGGGTAGCAGGAAGAAGAGGAGTTATGCACAGGAAGATGAGGACTTTGTGTAGGTATAAAACTAAGGATAGTGGGGGTGGGTGGGTGGCATCTGGAGCAGGGTAAGGAAGCAGAGTGAGCCTGAGTGAAGTGAGGGTGAACAGAGCAGGCTACACCAGCTGAAATGAAAATCTGTAGACTTAGACATGAGATAGGTAAGAAGTCTTATGTTGAGGAAGGAGTAAAAATGTAATGTCACTAGAAAAGCTGTTAGGAGAAAGGTAAGAAATAATAGCAGAATATGCAATGTTACAGAGTTGTAGCAATTATATGGGGTTAACAGAAAGAGTTTCAAAACAGGGCTTTAACCATGTGCAGGGATAGTTAAAAGAAAAGCCTGCCTAAAGAGATACTAAGTACTGCAGTTTATTATTTTTGTTATGCTTCAATAAGGGAAAGTTCACTATTTACATGTTACAGAAAGTGAAGGCATTGAAAGTAACATAGGAAGACAGACAGATTTATACGGCAGCAAAGAACAAGTAAGGTAAAGTATGGTAAGGAAGGTAAAGTGGAGGAGGACTTTTGCAGGGGCTATATAGTATGGAATAGATAAAAAGAATGGGAGCTGAAGAGAAGGCCACGTCTTTCAGTATAAAGAAAATTAGCAAGTAAATTGTTAGTTCTAGTGGGAGTGTATGTTCTCTGCAATATACCCTGCCCTATTTATTACAGAGGAATACGTGAGCTATGGTAGACATGACAGCAAATAACATACATTATTAATATACCTCTCATGGTCCTCTTTAGGGTCCTTATTGGCTAAACCTCAATCATGGATGCTGTTTGCTTGACAATGATGGTCTGATTGACACAAGTTCAGTGTTTTAGTTGAGGGAAAGAGATAACAAAAGAAAGACAGAGAGGGCTTGGCTATAATGTCCAGATGTATCAAGTTTCATATAGTCTATCTGACTGCTTCTTTAACTAACCACCACAAAACTACCTACTCATCCAACCTTCTAATGTGTGGCTGTGGGTTCTCAGCTGAGCTAAATCTTCTGTAGAAAGTCACAAATGTGCATCACCTGTTTATTGCAAAAAAATGTAACCATTGCTTCCCCACAGGATATACACAAGCAGTACCTAAAATCACTGTTTCGTGTTTCATAGAAATCAGTTTGATGGAGATGAGTGAGCAAATGATGGATGTATAATTAGAACCCTCCAGTTGGGAGGGTTGTGGGATGATTTACTTAAAGAAATGGTGATGCAGTGTGAGCCAGAAAATGAAGAAGGTGTTTCCTAGGAGGACATCATGGAGAAAATACAAAAGGAGGATGCAGAGACAATCCTGAAGAATTGTGCTGAGATGGAAAAGAAAACAAAGACACAGAAAGTAAAAGAAGGCAAAAAAAGTAGCAGAAAATAAGGCAAAATAAAATAAAACCCAGAAGTACATAGTAAGGATTCAAAGTAAAGAAGATAAAGAAATGGATAAGTATGAAATGTGGGATAATTTAACAGCTCCACTGGGTGTAAAGGCACATGAGCTAAGAGCATTTGTTCTTATTAACAAAGATACATTTTGTGACATTATGTTTGAGAATGTTTTTTGAATGTAAAAATTTATTGGAGAATATGAAAAAGAAAGGCTGTGATAAAAGCATTTAACAGAGAAAACAAAAAGTATTGGATATTGCAAAAGTTTATGACAAAGGGATTTATGGACTGGTGGGGGATTGTAATATGGTATTAAAAATATAAAGAGAAAAAATATGCATATACAAAGCATGATAAATGTGGAGGGGAATAGGGGTGTCATAAAATACTCTGGTCAACCCAAAACATGTTTTTTTAAAGGACATTTGGTATGCAACTGAGACAAAAGAAAATATTCTATTTGTTGGGAAATGGGACATGATGCAAAATATGTGAACTGAAATGTAATAAACTTTACAAAATTGGACATTTATGGATGAATTGCAAAAGTGAAAATAAGAGTAAGGAAAAAGAAAGAAGAAATGAACAAAGTGAAGAAATTTTAGAAACAGTAGAAATAGAAGAAAAATTAGATGAGCTAAAATAAAGTGGACATGCAAGAAGCTTCTGAAATTAGTGATGAAAAATTCATCAATTGGGAAATATTAAAAGAAAACAAAGAATACTTTTGGTAAAGGGTAAATGACAGAAAAAGAAAAATTAAAGGAATAAATGCAAAAGCAAAACAGGAAAAGGATGAAAAAGAATATATACAGCTTGTGATTGGGAGGTTGGAATAATGGTTGAGGTGTTTGACTCACTGATGCAAAGTACAGCCTTTGATTCTCACCTTCAGGAGGGAATTTGTCTGGAATTAGAATGGCCTATTAAGAAAGCTAGTTTATTAATAAGCTATGAACTTATTAAACCATAAATCTGAGGAAAATTGAAAATTAAAATTATAGAATGGTTTCTTTAAATCTGAATAGTATTAAGAGTATAGTAAGAAGAATAAGTATTCTGGAGTTGTCTATAAAATGTGATGTAGGTGTAAATATATTAGAAGATAGAAGATTTTCAACAAATGAAGAAAAATTAGAAGCAGAGAAACTATGGGAGGAAGACAATCTGGAATTTGGAAAATAGAGTGATGTTGTGGAATAGCTGCATTCTATAGAAATTCAACAACCATATTAGATGTAACTTTAGCAAAAATGGGAGGATTAACAACTATTGTAGATTTAAAATGGAAAGAACAAGTATATAGAATTATAACATTATATGCTTATGCTAATTGTAAATATAGGGAAAGGTTATTTCATCAGATTTTAGACTATATAGTGATACATATGAATATCATAATAACAGGAGACTTTAATTGTTATTTAAGAGGCAAGGTTAAATAGAAAATAATGATATAAGAAAAGTGGCAGAACTTATAAGATGTGGTAAGTTAAATCTTTGGGATAAAAATTCATGGACTTACAAAAGGGGTGTATATATATATATATATATATATATATATATATATATATATATATATATATATATATATATATATAGAACTGAAATAGATTATTTTATAGCATCAGACGGTTTAGTTATAGGAGAAGGGGATGTAGTTGAAACAGGATTTTCTGATCACCTTGCAATATGGCTATAGATAAAGGAATACATACAATTGGCTAAGGAATAAAAACAAAAAAATAAGACAGCATGGAATGAAGAAGGAATGACATTAGTAACAGTTATGGAAAGATCATATAACTATGAGAACATTTTATAAAATGTATCTGAATGGTAAGTGTTATTTAAAGAAATAAAAAATGTTTTTACAGTGGCAATATGGTGTGAGAAAAGTAGAGAAAGAAAAATATAGAATAACATATAAAAATACACTGGAAGATGTAGAAAATAATAGTAGAAAGTAATTTGACAAAGAAACATAATTATGTTAAAGAAATCAAGAAACAATACAGGAACTGTTATATAAGGAAAGATATATTTTACAAGGAAAATGAGAAAAAGTATCAAATAACTTAAGCAGATTAGTAAAGGAAGATGGTAGTGTAATGAGAGAACTACAAAATGTAAAAAGAGGAATAGAAAGAACTTAAGAAAAGATAATGAGTAGGGTAGTACAATATGTACAAAAATGTTTAAAAAAATGTGAAAAAACATGGAAAGTAAAAAAGTTAACAGACAAAGATAATCCAGAGTTGGAAAATGAGTTTCTTTAAATGAGCTACATAAAGTATTAGGACAAGTAAATATATATCCTTTTGCAGGACCAAATGAAATGGGTATGAAATATATACAAACTTAAGGGCTTGACAAAAACTATATTTTTAAAGATTTAGAAAGAATGGTTAGATAAAGGTTTTATGTATAAATAATTATGTAGTGGAATACTTAAAATCATATAGAAGAAGGAAGACAGAAGACAATTAAAAATCTGGAGACTGGCAGCACTGAATAATGATTATAAAAGCTTTAATAAAATAATACAAAAGAGATTTGAAACTAAAATGGAAAATATTATGGAATATATGATACAGCATGAAGGAGAAGGGTTGTCAAGACTTATTAATGGAAGTTAGAGAAATCATGGACGATCTTATAAATAAAAAATTAGAAGCAAAAATCATGATAGGAGATCTTAATAAGGCACTTGACACAATTGGACATGAAATCTTATGGGAATTAATGAAAGAATATAAGTGAGAAAGTTAGGAAGTTGTGTATGTCAGTGTGTAGTAATAATAAAGTAAAAATACTTGTAAATGGCTTGTTAAGCTAAGCGCTATATATGAAAAGAGTATGAAACATGGATGACCAATGAGTTGTATACTCTCTGCATTAGTTATGAAATGAAATGCAAAATGAAGGAGGCAAGGTATATAATGTCTGAAGGGTTATGAATTCTAGTGCTGTTAACTTACACAGATGCAATTATAATAACTGCATAAAACAAATTTGGATAAAAGAAGTAATAATTTGCATAAAAGTGTCTAGAGGTTATAGGCATGGTTTTAAATAAAGAGAAATGCAAAGGTTTAGATGGTATAGTAAAATAGGGGTATATATTTACAATTTCTGTGTTGAGTATACAATTTGGGAATAAAGATGTAAGTAAAATTCAGTGAGAAAAACAATACAAAAATAAAGCAAGCCCATCTTTTCTAGAGAACAAGTAAATTCTAATTCAGGAAAAAGGCTTATTTGAGAAATTCAGTACTGATGGGAAAATAGTATACTTAGCAAGTGTATTTATGTTGCCAACAGTATTTGAAAATGAATTTTTGCAGATATTTTTTTTCATTTATAAGGAGTTCTAGATTAAACACTGGGTGATGAAGAGTTTTATATGTAAATAAAGTGGAAGTAGGTATAGGGTTAATTATCTCAGTGACACATGCTACTTCATTAAATTTGTACAAAGTGCTAAAGTGGATAAATAAAAAAGAGAGATTAGTAGTAAAATTGCATAAATATAAGTATGACAAATTTGGGTGGTATGGTAAAAACAGCAAAAGATAAAAATTATAAACGAGGAAATAAAATATTACCAAGGACTTTTTTTTTTTGTGAAAATAAAAATTGATGATATAGAAAAGACAGAAAAGTATGGGAAAATCTAACAGATGAAAAAACTAAAGCTATAAAAATAAGAAGCAAATGGTGTAATCAAAGAGTAGAATGTCAAGATTTTTTGTAGAGTCTGGTAATAGATAAATTGCCAGTAAAAAAGAAATTTGCCATATAAAAAGAAAAGCAACAGAATATGTTCACATTGTCAAGAAGAAGAAACTACAGAACATGTGTTTTTGAAATGTAAAATAGTAAAAAAATTGTGGGGAAAATGATATAAAGAATATTTATTTGAAGATATAAAAGAAGTGAAAAAAATAAACATGGATATGATTAAATATGGATATTATAAACATAAAAGTAATGAGCATGTTAAAAATAGATATAATGTTATTTTATGTTTTATGAAAGAATTAAATGATATTTAATGGTAAATGGATTTTAGGAAAAATATTAAGTAAGATAAGATGTATTTTATGGAAAAAGGAATGGGGTCTAATAGGGATAACAATTTAGTATGATTGTAAAGGAAATTATTAATATGTGCAAAGAAATTTGGATATGTATATATTTGTACTTTTGTTAATATTTTTGTATATAAATAAAAGACCCCCTACTTATTGGAGTTGCTAGATGGCATCAAAGATTCCTGTGTGGTAGATGTTACAAATGAGCAGCATTTAACTGTTCTATGGAAAGGAAGCAAAAGAGTCTGTTGAAGGTGTGTAAAATACAGAACTGGTATCAGGAAGGCTTTAAGATGATGTTTTGTTAACATAATTGAGCAGGATAATTTAGATGACAGTTCTGCTGTTTCATGGGATGATATGGCAGACACCTTTTTTTGGAAGTGTTGCATATGTTAATGTGGAACAGGGGGCATGTAATGAGGTAGCAGAGATTACAGTAGTTAAAACTTATGCAGCAGTGACAGAAAGGAAAAGAGAAAAGCAGCAACAAACTGAGAATGTGTCCAGTTTTGTGTTTGCAGATAATGCAGTCATTAAAACTTATGCAGCAGTGGCAGCAGGCAAAAAAAGACAGCAGCAATAAACTGTAAATAAAACTGGTTTTAAAATAAAGAAAAGACCAAATGTGAGAATAAGGACAAACATGACACTGAAATAGACAGATGTTATGTATGGAACAATTTGGCAGCTGTTCTGGGTTTTAAAGCTCAAGAAATTCAGCCTTTTATACATATTGGTACAGGGACTTTTTATGACTTAATGTTTGAAATTGATTGGTTGATGACATTTCTGAAACTGTGCAATCTTAAAGAAAGACATTTATCTGAGGAAACATTATTTCTTTCTGGTAGTAACTTAAAAATGCTACTTTGCAGTTTAGAACTGCTGAACTGTAATAATACAATGTCAAAAATGGATGCAGAGTCTATGTGAAACTGTTGATAATATTGTAATAGAGAGATGTGTGAAACTTATGGAATGGAGAGTGGAGGTTGGACACTGGTTTGTAATGTGAAAAAATATGTAAAACATTTGTCAAGATGGGTATCAAGAAGTGCTGGCAAGGGCTTACAATTCATAATATAGAAGCACCATTGATACATATAGTTGATTCCATGAAACATTTAGAAGAGAGTTCAAGTTTAGCCTTTAATCATCATAAAGTTAATACTTTGCTAATTAATAAGAAGTTAAATAATTCAGTTAAAATATAACTAATTGGAGTAATACATGAATTAAATATCTTAGAATTATAATAACATCAAATTGTAAAGATCTAGTGCTAGTACATTTTAAATATATTATTAATATCATTGCTCATTTAACTACTAATTGGAATACATTCTTCTTCACTATGGAAGATCATCTTAATTTAAATAAGATGTTAATTTATCCACAAATCTTGTCTTATATCCAGTCATTAATTTTAACCCCTTGCAAAACTTTTTTAAAGAAAAAAACATATTCTATTTAAATCTCTTTGGTATCCAAATAAAACAATGAAAAGCTTTGATTGGCATAGACAAATTTGGGAAGATGGAGGTACAGTTTTTTCAAATATTGAAGTATATGCTACTTCAGTCATCATTAAAATAGCTGTGTTATGGCTTAATTCATCTCATGAGTCCACATGGAAGTCAATTCATGAAAAGATATTACTTAATAATAATCATATTGTAGAGTCTCACATACAGAGAGTATTTAATACATTTTATTGGGTTTTAAAATATTTTTGTATAAATGGAGGTAATACATTTCTCTCCATTTCTTATCTAAATTACACCCTTTCATTTTTAAGGGTTTATGTATTTTAATTGCATTATTAAAATGTGAATGTTTTTGTTGTTTCCTATAGCTTATACAAATTAATCTTTAGTAACACATAATTTTGTAAAATGTTAGATTTCAAAATAGCAACATAATATTTGGCATTAATTCCTAAATGGTAATAAAGTACATTCAGCAAATTATCCTTTTGGTAGAGATAATTTAGAAATGAGCATTTTTTTCCTTCAAATTTGTAAGGAATTTGTAAGTGATAAAATGAATATATTAAATGGTTCTTACTTCAAATCTTTTTCTAAAACGTTAGGTTATTTAATTAATATTAATAGCAGTTTAACAAGTAATAAGTCATATTTTCTAAGATATATAGAATTCTTAAGATATTATAAGAAAAAACAAGAATGGTAAGTATTGCAGTTGTGCAAGGATCGCCTGACCATAAAGGACTGCTCCAAAATTTGATCTGAATGGTGGATTGAATAAAAAATATATATAAAATATGTTGGCAGGAAGATGTAAGAAAGGAAAAGAAAGTGAAGTATGGAAAAATGTGTAGGAATATATTAGAGAATTTAGAGAATAATAAGATCGAATATTATGATATGGAAAATAAATATATAAAAGAAATAGAGAAACAATGGGCCAGACATATTATTTGGGTAAAATAGTAAAGGAGGATACTTCTATAATGAGGGAAATGAAAAATGTAAAAGGATAGGTGAAAAGAATGCAAGAAAAATTATGAGTATTGTAGTACAGCATGCAAAAAATATATAGGAGTAAAATAAGGAAAATAAGAGAGATAAAAAGTAAAAAAAAAATCAGTATTAGTGAATTGGATGAAGTACATAGGAAAATAAATGTTGATTCAATAGTTGAACAGATGGTATAGGATATAGAATGTACAAGAAATCAGTGGATTGGCAAAAAGACTGTTTTGAACTTTACTGAATAAATGGTTGAAAGAAGGGCTTGTTTCTGAAGAGTTATGTATCAGGATATTAAAATAAATACAGATGAAAGATGAGAAGAATGAAATAAAACTGGAATCCCACCACACTAAATAACACAGATTATATTTTTATGAGAATATATAGCAGGAATGGTAAGAAAGATAAAGGGTATTATGGAAAAAGTATATGTGGTATAAAAGGAAAGGAACATCAAGAATTATCATTGGCTGCAACGTAAGGTATTTGATAGAGTAGGACATGATGCTTTGCAGAATGCTATGGAGAAATATGGAACAGGTAATAGAATTAGGAGAGTGTTATGTCGGCATATCAAAATAATAGAGTTATAGTACTAGTGAATGGGTGGTATAAGACAAGGATGTCTCACGAGTTGAATATTGTTTGCACTGCTAATGAATGAAATAGCAACTGAAATAGTTTATAAAATGAAAGATGCTAGATGTGTGATGCAAAAAGAGGTAATGATTCCAGTAGTTTTTTTTTTTTATTTGCAGACAATGTAACTGTAGCTGCTAAGAACAAAATATGTATCAGGGAAGTGTTGGTTTGTCTGAATAGATGTTTAATGGAAATGAGAATGACCTTGAATAAATATAAAAGTAAGGGTTTCAGTGAAAATTATGGGTGTGGATTTTTCAATGAACCGGGTCTCTTTGCTTGGGATAAAATGTGAGAAAAACTTATGTAGTTATGATGCAATGGAATGGTTTGATAAATGGGGTTCCTATCGCAAAATTGAACGTGAAGAATGCCAAATACCAGAAGGCCAAACTTGGTAGTTCGAAAGGTGAAAATGTTGAAGCCGTGGAAACCCAAATTCTTTCCCAGGAAAAGAATTTGTTTGGCCGTTTCTGCGGCTTCGGCATTTTTGGACCGGGTCATGGTAAGTGTATGAACAGGTAGTGATGGACATTAGGGCACGGGTCAGGTAAGTATGTGATAGTGATCGACTTTAGGGTTAGGGCGTGGGTCAGGTAAGTGTGCGGTAGTGACAGACTTTAGGGTTAGGGCGTGGGTCAGGTAAGTGTGCGGTAGTGATGGACTTTAGGGTTAGTGCTGGGTTAAGGATAGTGCATAGATAGTGGTGTATGTTAGGTTTAGTGCAGGTTTTGAAGGTGTTTGGTGTGATTGTGTTATGTGTGTGTTTTTGGGAACAGCACATTTTTTTTCCCTGAGAAAAAATTCGCTGTTTTGAAGTTTCGATGTTATCCAAATTAGATCTTCCAACTTCAAACTTATGGTGTTCGATATTTTGGAAGTTCAATTTTGTGATATAGACCCAATAATTTTTTATACGATCACACAAAAATATGAAAATGAAATTGTGCCTTTGGTGTTTTCCTTCTTATGGGGTTCAAGATTAAACCCAATGAAAAGAAATGTGTTGTATATGAGTTAAGATGAAGGGGGAGTGGGGTTATAAAATCAAGTTATTTACTCTGCTTTGTTAAACATATATAAAGTATCAAAATGGGTAAAATAAGAGAAATTAAGTTTGGAACAGCTGTCACGGGACATCTTTAATGGTGGGTTGGCTGGGATTTAAGAAAGAAGAAGCAGGTAAGGGGAGTAGTAAGTGGTGGGGTTTGGGTCCTGAAGGCCTTTGAGGTGGGATTTGGTTGTTGGGAGTCACATTTGGTGTGATCTTGCTAGAAGCAGGAAAGCAGGATCACGTCCCAAATGACCTAAGGTGGGATTAAGGTAGGTCTTGGGTGATTGCGAGATGGTCAGGTGAGTATAGATTCTTTGTGGGCAGGAGGGCTTATAGATAAAGTTTTTTTTTTGTCTCTCTGGGTGGAAAGCGTAGGGCTTTGTAATATTGGGGTGATGGGGAGGGCAGTGTGTATATAAAAAAAAGAATACAAAGACAATATATAGAAATAAAGAGAGGTTGGCTTCTCAATTGGTACAGGTTTTGACTCTTATGTTGGTCAGTTCTATAAAATGCATTTTTGGCAAGACAGTGGTAAATCACTTAAAGATTAGAGTTAGAAATAATGGCTTTGTCCAGATTACTTGCTCTAAGAAGTTGAGAGGTGTGGCGGTCAGCACAATTATAGATTTTATTGGTGATTTGTGTTTGTTTTGCACTTGGCTGCCTTTCCCTTTCACTTTTCCATGTGTTGGGTTGGTTAATCCAGTCGGTTAGGTCCCTGGTTTTGTTGGTTGTAGTGGAATTTCGTTGGCTTTCTGTGGGCCGTTAATGGCTGCCTGCCTATGTGCAGTAACAACAGTGGCTGTATAGTAAAAAGGAAAAAAAAAAAAAAGAGTACGGTGGATAAATAAGTAGTTGGTTGTGGGGAGGTGGCTGTCAGTTAGATCATTTCTCTCATGTCCCTGGTGGCATTAGTGGTGTGTGGGCAGAAGGGAGGCAGCACAAAATGCTGTGGGCTTCCTGCTGGCAGTGAATGGTTGTGTGCATGCGTGGTAATGCCGTTGGTATTCAGGTATAAAAAAATAAATTAATTAAATTAAAAAAAGGGTTATTATGGAAGGGGCTAATGGGTAGTTAGCTCTGGAGGGTAGTGGGTGAGGGCTGGTGATGTCAGGCAGCTGATTGCTGTGATCATTGGTGATTAGTGGGCAGATTGGAGGCAGGGTGGCTTTTCAAGGGCCTCCCTCTAAACTGTAGCGATGGTCACACATGCGTGGTAATGCCAGAGGCATTTGCAATGACAATTTTCAATAACTAGGAAAAAATATATAGTTTGTTAGTCATAACTGACTTCGAGGGGTGTGAGCTGATATATGTGTTTAGACAGTGTATGTATGGATAGTGTATTACAGTGTATGTATGGATATTGTATTGGATTGCATTTGGTGTGAACAACTTTATTTAGGGTTCCTATTATGTTATCGAACTTCAACAAGTTCGAACCCTATATGGTCAAAACCATAAAGTCAAACTTGCTGAAGTTCGAATGCAGAAAAAAAAAATAAAAGATGCAACAGTAAACTAACTGTTGTAGCTGGTCAAGCCCCTGCTACCCCACAACCCACGCTCTTTAAATATACCAACTCCAAGACCGCAGTATATTGTGAAAAGAGAATATTTCCCTTTACTGCACTGTAATGCAATCTCAGAGTTGGTATATTTAAAGAGTGGGAGGTGTGGGGGTGCAGGTGGGCTTGCCCCCCCCCCCACTTCCAACAGTTAGTTTACTGTTGCATCTTTTATTATTTTTTTTTTGTCATGTTTGAAATTTCAAACGAATGGCTGGTGAGAATGAGAATCTAACATTTATTTTGGATGGTGCAGAGGGACGTTGCTATGTGGGCACTGAGCAGGGTCCAGGGTTCAGGACTTGGTAGGAATGACTTTATGGAGCTCCTACCTTTTACTGGGGCCTGGCCTGAGGTCTATGTGAACATGCTGCAATATTAACTTATGGGGACAGTCAAGTTGCATTTCTTTTTCTCCCATGTACTTTCAGTGTCTGTTTTTCAAGTAGTGAATTGGAGATCATGGCAGAGGCATGGGCATTGAAGCAGAAATGGACAAGTATCATGACAAAAGCAGAGGACTTGTTTCAGGAGATGCCAAATGAGGTTGTGATGACTAGCACACAGGGTCCAAAGACTCAGAAGAGGTGGCAGACGGGGAACAGTACATGAGCATCTAGAGGCAAGAGAGCAGGACAGATGATGACAGTGGAGGAGAGGACAATGGAGGTTGAAACACTGGTAGCACCACCTTCAGGCCTGACAGGTAATGATTTGTTAGGTTCTGCTTGGGGGCACGCTGAAGGACAAGTAGTGGGGAGTGATTGTTTGGGGTTGGGTGGTGGGATCAAGGCAGTGTTAATGGAAGGCCCAGGGTCTTGCAAGGAGTAGGTGGAGGCACTATAGTTGGTGTGGGTTTGTAGGCATTAGCGGGTCATGAAATGATTTTTGATAGTACTCTTTCATTGTTGGAGGAGGACATGGAACCTTGTTTAGATAAGGTAGGGTCAGACTTTGCGACTCGGCCAGGGGATTGTTTAACAACACAGGCATTGGGGCAGGAGGATGCATCAGTCTTTTTAATTCCTCATATCTTGCTTGTGGTGAAGGAGAAGATTTGGAAGGGGGAATTCATAGATATTTTTGAGTTAACTAATGTGGATGGGGTACGGCATTTGATGGAAGCTGAGGTGGCGAATGGGAAGGACCTTTTGGCAGCACTGTTGGCATTAGGTCACAGGTGTGTGGGTAGGTTTCAGCAGAGGACATGGGAAAACTGGGTCTTAGGCTTTATATATTATATGGCAGTGTGGTGGGAGAGGGATAATTCTTTGGCCTTTCTGTTCCTAGCCTATTTTTTGACTATATGAGAGGCACAAAGGTTACAGACAGGTAATGCATGGCTTTGGTATGATCAGAAGTTCCATAAAAGGAAGGCTCTTGACAAATCCATGTATTGGGAAGTTATACACCCTGATATCTGGTTGCCCACCATGATGGACAGCTTTAGGTTGGGTAATAGAGTGGGTAACCCAGTAGAAGAATGCAGGGAAATGTTCATGGACAGGTTGCAGATTCTCCCATGCTTGTTCAAAATGCATGGGTACACATTCAGTGATGCAATGTGGTAGGGGTGAGAGTCAGTTTGGGGGGGGGGCAAGCAGCTTACTTTCTGAATCAGGAAATGGGGGTCCTTTTAGAGAACTAGGGGGCACCCAGCGGACCCATTCATCTATTAAGGCCCAGGCCCTGAAGGAGTTGTTGGCACAGTATCGGCTGTCAGCAGTGTCTGGGGAATTGCTTGAGGGATTTTCAAGGAGATTTTGATTAAGTCTACTTTAGTGAGTGATGGTAAGGTGGGGAAAATTTGAAGGCAGTGCATGGGAGGGAGGATGTCCTGAGAGCTTTGTTTGAGAAGGAGTGCCAGGCAGGTAGATTGTTGGGCCCATTTGATTGTCTACCATTTATTCAATTTAAAGTGTCAGCTTTGGGTTTGGTTTCCAAGAAGAGGCTGGGTGAGTTTCACTTAATACATCATTTATCTTATCCTGAAGGCAATTCTGTTAATGGTTTCATCCCTGGGAGTTGGTTAGAGTGACATATGTGTCCCTGGATGATGTGGTCTGCATCATTAGAAGTTTTGAGGATTTGACTGGTTAAGGTAGACATTGAGTTGGCCTTCCATCTGTTACCGGTTCAGGAGGAGGATTGGCCATTATTGGGCATGCTAGTGGAGGATAGTTTCTATTTTTACACAGCTATGCCAATGGGATGCACAGTGGCTTGTTCCACTTTTGAAAAGTTTAGCATGGCCTTGCATTGGATATGGCAACAGAGGGTGGAAGGGCAGAGAGCAGTACATTATCTAGATGACTTCTTGCTAGTGGGCAAGGGGAAAGAGGGGGCACATGTGGCAATGTGTGAGTTTGTGGAGATGTGCAAGGTTTTGGGAGTACCATTGGCTAAACATAAGCTGGAGGGCCCAGCAAAGTGTTAGATTTCCTGGGATTGAATGTGGATGCGGGTCAAGGTTTATTTAATTTGGCAGGGGAAAAAGAGGTTCATCTACAGGAGAAAATCACGTGGATGAGGGCCAAGAGTAAGATTCGGGTGAGAGATGTTATGGAGTTGTTGGGGTTGATGAATTTTGCTTGCAGGGCAGTGCATTCAAGACATACGTTTTGTAGCTCGGTGGCTTTTCCATTGAAAGGAGGTAAGAGTAAGCACCACAGGGTAAGGGTTAGTAAGTTAGCACCAGAGGACTTAGTTTTGTGGTCACAGTTCTACATCAGTTTAATGGGATCACATTTTGGCAGATAGACTGTGTAGGTCAAAGGAATTTACAGTTGTTTACAGACACAGTGGGGGGGTCTGGGTATGGAAGCATTTTTTGTGGGGAAATGGTTTTCAGTACCATGGCCTCCTCACTGGCCTGAAGAATGGAAATGGGATGTTGACTTCCTGGAACTTATGCCAATTTGGGCTGCATCTGTGGTATGGCAGGATCATTTGAGAGGTAGAAGGGTAGTGTTTAATTCAGAGAATATTGCAGTGGTGAGAGTGCTGCAGGTTAAGAGGGCTAAATTGGCTCAGTTGTTATTGGTTCTTCGTGAGCTAGGGTTGCAGAGTTTGTTGATTAACTTTTCTTTTACAGGGGTAAATGTGGGGGAGAATGAGATAGCTGACAGCCTGCCTTATTTTCAGTTTTGCAGGTTTCGGCAGGTGGCTCTGACAGCAGCAAGGGTCTACCTGATGGTACCAGATGAGATTTGGCAGACTGGGCAGCAGTGATCAGTGGGTTGGTGCAGTAGTTATGGGTGGTATCCACCAGGAAAGCGTACGTTAGAGCATCGTATGATTTTGATAGTTTTGTGAGCCAATTACCAGAAGAGGAGTGTGTGCGGTCAGAAAGTTTATTGCTGCATTATTTAGCCATGTTGACAACATCATGGACAGTTGGGCAAGTTTTGAAAGGTTGGGAAGAATGTTGTTAAAGGGTTTAACCAGAGTATGTGCAAGCTCAGAGGAATATGTGATGTGGGATATGGTAAGTGTATGGATGTACTGTGGAGCTTTCCGTGTGTCAGAGTTACTGGATTCACTGGTGTGGGATGACGTGCTGATATTGCCAAGGGCAGTGCACATTAGGTTGAGGTCACTGAAAACTGATCAAGAAGGGAAAGGGATAGCTATATTTTTGGGAGAAGTCAGTTCCATATGGATGTGTCTGTAGGTGGTAGAGCAATAATGGGGGAGCAGTTGAATTTAGTCATAAGAAGGGCCCTTCTCAGTGTAGGTTTAGAGGGGAACAAGTTTTATACTCATTCTTTCAGGAAGGTTAGGGCATCTGATTTAGTGAAAGGAGGCAATTTGATTGAAGTCATTAAGAGCATGGGGCAGTGGTCTTTTAAGGCATTTTTGACTTATATTAAATAAGGTTTGGTATATTTATTTTGCAGTTAAATGTTTTCCCCCTAGGGGAAAGGATAGTTATTTTAGGCCATTCATTCATGTACTGGGCAGCTAGGCGGGCTGCGGTTAGAAGCAATGGCATGGATTTGGGCTTGCAGTGTTTCAGATTGAAGGTTACCTGGCATGGTATTAGAGGGTTGATTTGGAACAGGATACTGCAGGTATGATGTTACAGAGTCAGTGGGGATTGCCTCAAATTTTGTTGATTCATCAAGCGGGGAATGATTTGGGCATGATTCCAAAAAAGCAGCTAGTTTATAATATTTATGAAGATTTTTTAACTTAAAGGAAGCTTTATCCATCAGTTTGTCTGGTTTGGTCAGAGCAAAGAATTTTTCTGCAATTGAGAGGGTTCGTAGGTATGTTAATTTTACGCTGGCAAAACACACTGAGTTTGAGGATAGAGATCCCATGTGGTATAGGGCAGATAGGTTTCACCTTAGTGAATCTGGACTTGATTTGTTTAATTTAAATTTGGGAATGGGTGGAGAAGTCTGGCAGATAATTGGTGGCAGGATTTTGAGGTGATGAAAGTCTGATGGTGGAGGTGTTTTCGACTTGATGGTTTGGATTGGTGAAGAGATGCTAATGGTTATTTATTTTGTGTTTTCTTTTACAAGGAATTGAAGTTGTATTGTGTTTAATAAAGTTTGATGCTTTTATCATTTATTATGTTATACAATAAAGGTCGTGAAAGGTCTTTCAGTGTTCGAGTGGTTTATTAAAGTGGAGCATGACAATGAGAAATTATTAGTGAGGATATATAAATATAAGTCCTAAAATGTACTGGGAGATGATAAGACTAAGAAAAAAGAAAAAAAAAAAGAAAATGTAAATGATTAAATTAAAAAAATTATCAAGAAAAAATTCTAACAGAGAAAATAAAAATTGATTCTAACAGAGAAAATAAAAATTGATGATATAGAGAACAATAGAAGGATGTGGTATGATAATGTGATGAAACAATATTATTTGATAAATCCATGGGAAAATTTATGAGAATAGAAGGAGGAGATTGACTACAAGTAGTGCAATTCAGCTATCTACATAGAGTAGAATGCCAGTGCAGGACAGAGGAAAACATTGAAAGAATGGCAAAAATAGAAAACACCACAATATCTTGAAAACTTCAGAATGCTTCACATGTGTACTAAAAAGCAAATCAATGAAGAAAAAAACTATATTATAATATTTTTCAGAATAAAAATAAACAAACGTCTGGATTGCCATTAAAGGAATCTTGTACCCTGGCCATAAATTCAGCCCTAACCTCTCTCCCAATTACTCATCGCTCAAAACTGCAATACAGTTCAACTCTTATTTAATAGATAGTATATCAGGCATGTCTAATCAAGGATTTCCCAACATCTAATCCTAGCCCTGCCCAGCAGCCATGTATCACTACATTCACTTTCACCTTCAAGCCTGTGCCCATATCCTAAATAAAACTACTCTTAAACAACCTTAATCCATACTCTACTCAGCTGATGACCCTCTAAGTGAGTACCTTCAAACAGCAGCCATTACAACTGACTACGCTGTCTCAATCCTTATAAATAGGTCAATCTAGGAATTCCACATTCCCTCTCTCTTGAAAAAATTACACATTATCCCTCTCTACAAAGGAGAAAATTCAACAGACATGACTAACTTTATACCCTTTAACAAGTACTTTAAAATGAATTCAAAAACCATTGCTAAACTATTTCCTGCAGGAAGTGCTCATATTCCGACATGGCTTCCCTCCACCCCATTGTACTAATACTGCACTTCTAACCTATGTAGATACTGTCAATTAAACCTAGAGAGAACCACAAACTAGTCCCCTCCTTATTTCTAAACTTATCTAAAGCCTCCAACACAGTTTCTCACAGCAAACTTCTACTTCATATGTCCTCATTAGGTCGCTTTCAGCCCACCCTTCTATGGTTTAAAAGGTACCTGTGCCTGTAGCAGGTATAAGTAAAATAGCACTCCACTCATTCTACATACACCCAGTTGTCAACAGTGTGTCAAAAGGATCTATCCTTGGTCCCCTTCTCTATAACATTCTCACCAACACCCTCCACACATCCACACAACAGGCCTCCATAATACAGTACACAGATGACTCCATGCTTATTTGCACATCTGACAAAGCAGTACACCTCCAAAAAAATTCTTGGGTAGCTTTAACAGCAACTGAAACATGGCTTTGTAACTCACAACTCAGGCTCAACTGTAAAAAAAAACAAAGTACTACTTTTTCCATAAATCCCTCTCCCATTAAAAAAATAAGGTCCTCTCTTTTGATAATGCAAGCATTGAAGTTACTGCTCATACAAAAATTATTAGGGATGTCAGTGGATGATAATCTTAAATTCGACTTGCATATGCAAAATTGCATAAGAAAAACTCATAAAAAGCTAGGGATGCTTTACAGAGCCAAAATCTTTCTCACCGACACAACTAAAGCTACACTTCCCACTACAGTACTTATCCCTTCCTCTCACTTGTTTATAGTGGTCCCATTCTTACTAATACCTTTAGACATCACAAAACTCAAATCTTGAACAATACTAAAACAAAAGTGTTAAATTTGCAGCAAAAAACCCTTTTCATGATCCACCACTGTATAAAACCTTCACACCAACACCACCATGTAAACCAATACAATAAAAACAGTCTCTGTGTTCCTTATGGTTCCCACCACTGTACAACACTAAAAAGCCAAAGTTAGTTAGAACTGACCTATCAACTAATATATACACAGGTTTTTACCACCTATAAAATTATCCAGAACCCATGTGCTTGTCCACCACTATATGACATTCCACACAACTATGTTCCCAGTCGGTCATTATGATCCAATGACCAAAAACTCCTGCCTGTTCGCAAACCTAGCAAATCTGCCAGGCATTGTCTGTACTTATACCATGTTGCTAAAGCCTGGAACTCTGTCTGTATCCATCAGGTCAATACTCTCCTTCCTATCTTTCCAAACCATTCTGAAAGACTTCTTAGCCAAAATCTAGCTTTGTTCCAAAATAAACTATATCCCTACATGTATTCATACCTTGTATCTCCTTACTCTCCCTTTTGCACTCACTTCCTTAATCCTTTCAATTTCTCTCCCCTGGATTTATTTATATTTATTTATTTGACATTTGCTGACCGGGTTAGTCCAGCTGGGCAGGAGCCCTTTTTCAGTGGAGACCCAGGGAGAAAAGCTCTACATACATATCTACATAACTAATGAAGTATATATTCATAATCCATAGCTATATAAACAATAGTTACCAAGGGTAAAATAAAGCTGAATTGACAATAATAAAGACAATAAAAAGAATAATAAGTACATTGTGGTGGGATAGATAGTCAAAAATGTACATACAGCAGCAGAAATTACATTCATTATAAGTTCAGCTAAAAGGCTGCAGAGGGTAGAACTAGTAAGGCTAATGTAGTGAAACACTAGTGGAAACAAAGGCGAGTGAAGATGTAAGTCTAAAGAAGAAAAATGTGAGGCAAGAAGGTAGAGAAGAGTAAGGTCAATCAGGGAGATGATTGCATATATTGATAGCCATATATTACTTAGGTACTTTTTTACAGCATTTCTGAACTGGTGTTTAGGTTTAGTAGTTTGAATTTCCAAAGGAAATTTATTCCAGCTCTCATCTCTTTAAGGATACCATAAGCCTTAAAAGTATTGCAATTTCTATTTGAATTATACTAAGGTACCTTTAATTTTTCTATAAACTAGCTAAAATTTCTTTAAACTATTAAATTATTATCATATAACTTGTATCTATTCTTAACCAATATTTTCATACAATGTCTAATTTGATATAATTATATAAACTGTAGTTATTTTTTTTTTTTGATTATTTCTAAAGGCTGTAAAATTATAGCTTTTAAAATGTTTTATAATAGTTTGGAGCCTTTCTCCCTGGGCCTCCATTGAAAATGGGGTCTTACCCAGTCAGTCTTTCCTGGTAATCAAATTTCAATAAATAAATATTTGTGATTATGTATGGATATAAGAACGTGCAGAAAGAATGGGTGAGACAGGCAGATAATTTATTTTATGTAATATATGTTATTTGGAATGAAAGACTGAATGATTTTTTTTTTTAATGGAACATTTTTGGCAGATATATTGCAAAAAATTAGATTATGGCTGTGGAAGGAGTGATGGTCAGTTATGGAAGAATAACCATGAAGCTGTATATATATATATATATATATATATATATATATATATATATATATATATATATATATATATATATATATATACCTATAAATATGTAAATAATGTTTTTTATGGTGAGTAAAATAAAGGACACCTACTCTTTTCAATGGTTGCCATGGGATCTTTTATATCTTCCTGAGCTACCACCAACTCAAGCAGATGGGGCCTCAGTTTAACATCTCATCAGAAAGATGGAACGCTCAGGAGTGCAACACCCCCCTCCTTTATACACTCATCCATCCCTCCATCCATCCATTTATTCATTCATTCATTCATTCATTCATTCATTCATTCATTTTCCAGTTCTATCCATTTTACGTTCATCAGGAGGACAGACCCTATCCTGGTACTCAGTGGATACATCACAGAAAATGTAATCCCGAATAGAGTGTCAGTCTGTCATGAGATGCACACACATACACATTCAGTACTGCACAGCACACCAGCCTAAAGGAAATTTGAACTTATGCATGTCTTTTGCATTTCGGAGGAAATCAGAGCACTTAGTAAATCCCATATGGGCACAGGAAGTACATGCAGACTCCGCATAGAAGGCACTGTAAACATAAAACCTGGTTCTCTTCCCTTCCCCATCTAGCATGAATTAACTATTAAGCTATGAGTTATCCCAGTAATTATCCAATTAATGAATCCTCTCTGTCCTCCCAGCATAATAACTATGAGTACCCTTTTCCAGCTTAGATGCTAGGACCTTCACCATTACATTTGCTGCACATTAATTAGTAAGATGAATATGTAATAAATCGCATCCACCATTCTCTGAATGTGTAACATGATAATTACTGTCCTTACCTAAGTGACAGTTCTGTGCAGTAAAGCTCAATTTGCTCTCTTTCTGAATGTGTATTTTAAATATGTTTCCAGCAGTGTTACTGTCTTTGTTCAGTATCCAAGAAAAATCTATTAGCACATGCTGTTTTTCTTGCCCTGATTCCTTTGATGGTCATCCTTAATGTAGACATCCCTGTTCAGACTGTATCAGTGTTTTTCTGTTATCATTTCTCACTCCCACTGCAAATGTTCAACATCTGTCTCTATTTGTGACTTACTATAAATTCTTGGTATTATCGCCAGCTTCTCTTTCTTTTCTGCAGTAATATTCCCTGACACTTCACTGAGATCTTGAATGTATTCATTCTGCCTTATTCTCATCATTTTCTATACTAAAGTACAGCCTGGCCACTCTTCCTTATTCAATGATGAGCTTAAAAACTCCCCAGGTGCCCCAGACCAGCATTAACCTCCCTCTCTATTATGCTCTGTCTTAGCCAATAATTTATTTTCTATTTCCTCACAAAAGTCTGAAACCCCATCTTTATTTTTTACCTTCTTCTAACATTTTTTTTATATTCTTCCTTTCCATCTATATTCCCAGTGTATGTATCCCTCCTTCCCTGAAGATTTCAGAGCATCCCACATTCCACTATTTGCATACCTGCCTCATGATGGATTCTTTCCATCACTTCCCAGATTATTCCCCTCCAAATATGTCTTCATTCTTTCACTCCCAAAGCACTCTCATCCTACCGCTACCTAAAAATTCATGTATACATCTTCTATCTTATCAAAATAAATCATATATGTGCACAGTCAAAAATGTACTAAGCGATCTCCTGTAGTGTCACATCTTAACAATACCTTCCTAGCAGACTTCCCTGATTATCCATATTCCTAGAAAATATTAACCACATCACATCAAAATACAGGTCTATTCAAATGGAATATGACATTCCACTGTTTTTCCACACGTTGCCACTTGCTCATAATTTTCCTTTCACCTTTTTCTCCATACATTCTGTCTTTATAGAAATCCTAATTATAGCAAATAGTCTTCAGCAATATTTTTTTATTTATCTGTCTGTCTATTTATTTATTTAGTTATATTTGATTACTGGGGTAGTGTACTGATCAATATTGAACACTTTTAGGCTTAGCCCAGGTAAAATACAAAGCATTTCACAAATGAAAAATACAGAAATGTAAGCAAAAATAGAGTAGTTCTAACTAATTAGTTAGAAAACCGTGTGTGTATATATATATACATTCTGTTGAACAAGCAGTGTGCAATATATGATCAAGCAGAATGTAATGTGCAACATATACATTAGTTTCTATAGTAGGCCAATCTTCAATAAATCTTTAGAGAGAGAGAAAAGGAGATAGGTTAGGTGGCATGTCCTAAGTTGAAGAAGGAGCAGTTGGATTGAATGAAGAAGTGCATTCTGAGTTGTGTTCTGAATTTGGAATAAGTGCTGATTTCCATAATGTTGATGGGGTGAGCCTGTCAAAACGTAAATGCCTGAGCGGAGAAGGCATGTGCAGTGCTGTGGAGTTTAGATCCAGGGGAAATGAGAGTTGGTGCGGCTTCTGAATAGTGTCTCTGGTTGTATGAGGAGGTTTTTCCTTGAAGTCTAACTGTATGGAGTTGGAGCAATTTGTAGAGATGTGATCCTGAAAGTTAGTTAGATCTTTGTTTTATGGGTAGTCATATGACTTTTTCTAGGGTAATACAGTGATGTTCAGAGAGAAGTGTGTTTGTAATTAATTGGAAGATGCTGTTAGAGACAGTCAGGAATGTGGCAATCTTTTTTCTTGGCGGCAGAAGCAAAAATTGTGAGCCCATGTTCAAGTTGAGAAAGAAGAACTCTTTTGCCCGTGGCTGCTCTGGCTGGTTGGGATAGAAATGGGGAGGTCTTTATGGCCCAGAAGAGGAGGGAGTTTATTTTGGCTCTCACTTTGTCTATATAGAAATGGACATTTAGTGACTAATCAAGACAAAGATAGTTAAAGGTTCAGGTGCTTGATAAACTTTCTGTTCCAAGAAGCATAGTTTTGGTCTTGGTAGGGTTTTGAAGTAGTTTACAGTTTATGAGCCATTGGTGGAGCTCATATAAGTCTGATTGAAGCTTGCATTGAATGCTGGTGTGAGAGTGACCTGATTGGTAAATGATTATATTATCAGCATAGTAGATAAGGGGGAGATGATGGAGGTCACAAGGAAATTTGTTAATGAATATGCAGAAGAGTAGGGGGCAAGAATGGATCCTTATGTTATACCTTTGCTAATAGGTGCAGATTCTGATTGAGAGGATCCTATTTTAAGTCTGAAGTGTCTATCAGTGAGGAAGTTTTTATACCAGGAGCAGCATCTGGACAGATACCAATTTCAATTAGTTTATTTTGGAGACGATAGTGGTCCGCAAGGTGAAATACATTTATCAGGTCTATAAATATGGAACCTGTAAGGCAGGCACTATCAGAGTTTAGCAGGATATCATTAGTAAGGGATTAAAATGCTTTCATAATACTTCATCCAGACCAGAATCAATGTTATTTGGAGGAGAACAGGTGGCTACATATCACTTTCAAAGTGCCTACCTTCACATTTCCTAACAGAAAAGGCAAAAAGTCATTTTCTTCTTAGTTTAAGACATATATCTATATCTATCTATCCATCTCTCTCTCTCTCTATATATATATATATATATATATATATATATATATACACACATATACAATATATATGTATATATATATATATATATATATATATATATATATATATATATATATATATATATATATATAATGTGCATGTGTATTCCAGACACTGTACAGTTTCCTGGTGCATGGTAGGTTGTTGCCAAATGGTTGACACATAAAGACATAAAGGGGGGGGTCAACATATGTACAAGATCAACAATCCCTGAGTAGGGGAATATTTTCTTTCCCCAGAGAATTGTGTGATCTTTGAGTTAGCTAGAGCATGTGCAGATCATGTCGTTCTTAGTATGTTTGACATTATGACATCAAACTGTAAGTTGTCGGGATACTATATAGTCGATACAGTGTACTACACCCTTATAGGCGCTCAGAGGTTTATAGCTGTATGCTAGGCTAATGACCAATAGGGCCTTTATAAGCCTAGCCATGCAACCCTAATGTGTCCCACAAGTTAAATGTTTTAGACATTTATATAGGGGCAATTGTTATTTATGACATGATTTACTGACTGCCTCTGTGCATCGAAAACATGGATGCAACAACAGGGATGAATTTTCTATTTCCCATCCAGTGGTCTAAGTTACAATTTAATCGGGCTAGGGAGGGACTTTGTTTCACATGGATGAGGAACCTGTTCCAGAGAAAGAATTCTCTGCAGTAAATATCTGTCTCTCCAACAAATTCTATTTACATTACAAGCATGTTTTGCAGATGTGCAAAGGTTTCATCAGATTGGGCCTAGTCCACCTTTCAGCAGTCTGTAGGAGACTGAGAATAGAGATAGGGCTTTGAGGCAATCCACATATGATGTATTTTTGTCTTGTATTCTTTTTGTAAAAAAATTTGCAGATGTTTCTGTTGCTGCATGTGTCTTGTCTGGAAAATACTAAAAGGTGAATTATATTCAATGATGGGTCTGATGAAGGCTGCCTATAGTGGTACAATGATTTCCCTGCACCTAAATGCCATGCTTTTACTTATAAGTTGAACAACACAGAAGGATCTCCTTATTTCCCTGGATGTATATTGGTTGAAGGCCAGGTTACTCTCTACATGTGTTCACAGATCCCTGGCTAGTGGATCAAGTCTTAGGGGTGTCTTATTGCTCATGTAGTTTCCTTGTGTGGGCAACTTCCAAAAGGTACTATAATGTATTTCTTTTTGCATGGCTTTGGCACCTGTGTTTTGCCTGTGCTAGACCCTCTTGTAAGATGTTAATGTCTTGTGGGAATTCTGTGCCTGCTCCCAGATTGCAATAATCTGCAAACTTGATCAACCAGAGACCTTTGACATTAGCCTTGACTTCTGAAATGTAGATTTCAAAGAGGAGCGGGCCCACCAAAGAGCCCACCAAAGAGCCTTGAGGTACTCTACTGTTGACTGTCCTCTTTGAGGAGGTAGTCTTACCAATCCTACCTTCCTGCATCCTATCTATGAGCCAGTAGGCTATCCAGCATGTTATATAGGGATTTATGCCTAGTTCCAAAAGTTTGTTAACAATGACAGAGTGGGGGTATTATATCAAATGCCTTATTCAGGCCAGGGGTGGCAGTATGCACTGTTTTATCCTAAGTTGTTGTCTTGGTGACATTTTCAAAGAAGTCCAACAGCTTCAGTAATCATGGCCTTCCTTTGACAAATGTGGATGCATGTGTCCTATTTTGATCATTTTCATAATCATTTTTCCCATGGCTTTGCATATAAGACTAGTCAGACTAATAGGTCTGTAGGTTCCAGGATCTGTTGATGGTCCACCCTTATGAAGAGGGATGACTTTTGCAACTCTCCATTCTCGTGGTTTGAAGCCTGTTTTAAAACTATAGTTAAATAGTAACTCCAGTGGCATCGACTGTTCTAAACAAAGCAAAATAATACAAATTGTAGATTATTCATGTTTTAGATTATTCAGGATGCATCCTGGGATTTTATCAGGGCCCACTGAGGCTTCATTCTTGACCATAACAAGCACAGCCAGGACATTTGTAGTTGGAGGGATTATGTTTGAAGATATTTCTTGAGAGGTGTTGGAGTGAGTGGGGGATAAAGTTGGAAATTAATTCATTAGCCAGCATATTCACTATATCGCCCGGCTCAGTGAATGTGGCACCATTAACCACCAGTTCACCACACTACTGTGGGCTGCCTTTGAGGTTTCTGACAGCTGAAGAATTTCTTATGGCTGTCTTTTGCCTGGGAGGCTATCTTGACATCAACATTAGATTTATTGGACTTAATTAGCCCTCTTAGCTGCCTGTTATTTTGATGAGAGATTTCTTATCTTTATGGTTGTTGAACTTCCTGATTTTGTCATGACTTTTTTTTCTTTTGTTAACCTGATTAAGCTGGGATGCCAACAGAGTGGTTTGTTTTTTGAGTTAGTTTTGGGCTTACTTTTGGTAGGTATAGCAACTTCCATAAAACCACTGACATTGTTGTACAGAGTTTCTGTGTATAATTCTACATAGGGTGCTGTGTCTCCTGGATTTGGTGTGGCATTGAATTTTGACAAACTATCACTTAATAAAAGGAAGTTTGCCTTGGAATAGTTTGTAACTGTTACTGGGTTTATTGGACTTACTGAGTTGATTTTGATTTAAAATGAAACAGCTTTGTGATCAGACCTTACAAGGACAAAATGACATTGGGGGTGGTAGAGCATTCCTCCATATTTGTGAGTACAAGGTCTAGTATGTTAGAACCTCTAGTGGGCATATGCACTAACTGGTTAAGGGTGTTTGTATTTATAAAGTCTAGGAATCAACAATAAGTTAAGTATGTGCTATGAGTTTTGTGGGACATACAGGGTGACCTATAGCTTGCTAGAATAAAGTACAAAATTTTATATATGGTGATCTGCATGTAGAAAAACATCAGCTCATTATCCTGCTTAACAAACCTAGAGGTATGCTTATTATTGATGTATATCAAAATACCTCCACCATTACTCCCATGTCTGTGCAGCTGCTGGACTAAACAAAGCAAAATAAAACAAATTTTATTTTGCTGCCCTCATTCCTATCATCAACCATTTTTCACTGAGTCTTTGCTTCATACTATCTTTGCACCAGATTTTCTCCTGGCTATAACTGCCCTATTAAAAAGTCACTGTTACAGTTATTTTCTTCACATTTACAGCAGACACACACACACACACACACACACACACACACACACACACACACACACACACACACACACACACACACACACCTGACAAAGTCAATACATCCATCATCCCTCCCCCCGTTCTCTACATCCTTACATACCACAACTGCCATAATGAGACTTAATGGTGGGCTTTAAAGAAATTAAACATCCTCAGATGTCACTCTAGACTTAAATTGTATTGAAACAAAAACATCTTACTACAGAGCAACCAAGTGCTGGTGAGTGGATATTCTTCAGACAAAATCCAAAATGCTCCATCTTTCTCTCTGAGAAAGTCTTAAATTGATAACACAGTATTGCTGAGTCATTTCGACTACATTCTTAACAGTTCTGATTTTGTTTTTCAGATTAACAGAAACTCAGAATTTATATTTATTTTTGTAATCATCACCTGCAGGAAGCCACAGCAATAAAAGACATTTTACATGTAAAACCTTTGTAATTATCTCTTAAATGAAGACAATAAAAATAATTCCCTGGCCCAGACATCCTGTCCCTGAGCTTAAGATCAAACAGTCATACTTGACTTGTCAGCTTTCTTCCAGCAGAGTGCACTGTGGTTACATTTGTGAAGCTCAATACAACATATAGTTTAATCATAGCATATATTTCTCTTTACATTTTTAAACCAAGCCTGTGGATTATATTAATATTTACAAATAACATAGAATTATCTACAATATTCTATCTAGCTAGGCTGGCAGCCTTTACATATCCCCCCCCCCCCCGGAGAACTCAAGCTAGTTTTTCAAGTGACCCTTGAGAAATGTTGCTTGAGAGGGTTAGGTCTATCTGAGTATACTGTACCCCATTCCCTGTCCTGACAGGCCATCTGTATTGACGGTGCTAACCCCACTGCAGTGCTGCACTGATATATGATATGCTTGCAACCCTAGGCTCCATCTTAGCAACTTGTCATTTTGCTGGCTGGCTCAGTGTAACCATGTTAGGGGATTGTGATCTGTAACTACAGTGAATTTCATTCCATACAGATAAGGCTGAAGTTTCTGCAGTGCCCACACTATGACTAGACATTCCTCACTGGGCTGGAGGCTATGATGGAGATAAATCAGTGGGTGCTCTTCTCCCTCTGAAGAAATCTGGCTAAGTACAGCCCCCACTTCATGGTCCAAAGTATCCACCTGCACAACAAATTCTTTGCTGTAATCTGGACTGGCTTTACTCAGGGGAGGGTCCTCTCAAAGCTTCTTTATGCTTCTGGAATGCATGCTCACATGCTATGGTCCACACTACCTTACCTGGCCTGTTTTTCCTTGTCAGGTCTGTGAAGAGAGCACCTATGGTACTATAACCAGGAATGAGCTTTCTGTAGTACCCTGCTGTCCCTAGGAATGCCCACAACTGCTTTTTGGTAACAGGTGCAGGCCATGCCAGAATGGCTTCCACTTTGGCAGGTTCTGGCCTGATCTTTCCACTCCTCACTCTATGTCACAGGTAGAAGACCTCTGCTATACTCACCTGACATTTGCTCATATTAATGGTCAACCCTGCCCTCTGTAGTCTGCCCAGCACCTCCCTGACATGCTGAAGGTACTCTTGCCAGGAATGGCTATAGATGGCAATATCATTTAGGTAAGCAAGGGCAAACCCTCCTGTTCCTGCTATGATATGATCTACCAGCCTCTGGAAATTTTCTGGGGCATTTTTCATCCCAAAGGGCATCTTTGTGAACTCATACAAACCAAAAAGAGTCACAAAGGCTGACCTCTCTCTAGCAGTAGGAGTCAAGGGCACCTGCCAGTAACCCTTAGTAAGATCAGTGGTGGAAAGATACTTAGACCACCCAGCTGCTCTAGGGTCTCATCTGTCCTAGACATGGGGTAAGCATCTGTGACTATTTAATTTCCTGTAGCCCACACAGAACCTGGTGCTGCCATCATTTTATGGCACAAGCACCACTGGTGAGGCCAGGGGCTGTTTAACTCTTGAATTACCCCTAGTCTCAACATTTCCTGTATCTCCTCCCTCAGAGTCCATTTGAATCTCTCAGGCACACTGTAAGAGTCCTACCTAATAGGCCTTTGGGGTCCTGTATCCACCAGATGCTGCACCCTGGTTTCCCAGTGAACATGTCCCCAAACTCCTGTAACACTGCTCAGATTTCTCAAACATTGGTAGGAGATAGCTGCTGGGACATTGCTACCCCTTCCACTGAGGTATCAGTCCAAGCCTCACTGAGCCTCAGACTCCTCCTGCAATCCACTGCAAATACTCAGCACAAGGGCCTCCCTGTCATGGTAAGGTTTTATCATGTTAACATGGTACAATTTGTGCCCCTGCCTCCTGCCTAGCAGTTCTACTATCTAGTTAACATCACTTACCTTTCTTACCATCTTGTAGGCTCCTTCACAAGCTCCTTGAAGCTTGTTGTGTCTGACAGGAATGAGAGCCATTACCTGCTGCCCTACAGCATACTCTCTAGCTCAAGCATTCCTGTCATACCAGAACTTTTTCTGTTGTTGGGCTTCTGACAGGTTCTCCTGAGCCAAGCCCATGAGCTCTCTGAGCCTTGTCCTGAGGTTTAGGACATATGCCACAACAGACTCCATGTGAGATTCACTCTCACTTTCCCAATTATCACGAATTAAATCTAGAGGCACCCTTACCCTATGCCAATACAACGACAAAGGGTGAAAAACCTATGGATTCCTGGGGAACATCTCTGTAAGCAAGCAGATGGGGTCAAATATTTATCTCACTCCCCCTTAAACTGGTTTGCAAATGCCCATAGCATGGATTTTATTGTAGAGTTTAACCTCTCAACAAGATTATTAGTCTGGGGATGGTAGGGGACGGTCTTCAAGTGATTCACTCCACATTACTTCCACAGACAAGCTAGTAGGTCTGACATGAAATTGGCACCTCTGTCAATCAGTATTTTTTTGGGAAACCTACCCTGCTGAAAATCTCTAACAAAGGACTTGCCACCTTTTCCACCTCAATGGAGGACAATGCCACTGCTTCAGGGTATCTTCTAGCATAATCTACTACCACTAGAATATATGTTTTCCCTGTGGAACTTGGGGTACTCAGAGGCCCCACAATATCTATAGCTAACCCCTGAAATGGCTCCTCAGTCAAAGGCAAAGGCATCAAAGGAGCTCTCTTCTTGTCTCTTGTCTTGCCTACCTTTTGGCACTGCTCACAGGTCCTGCAGTACCCAGTTACATCTCTGGAAATTCCAGGCCAATAGAAGTTCTACATAATATATCTCTTGGTACATTTTATGTCCATATGAACTGCAATGGGAATATCATGGGCTATAGTTAGAATTGCCAGACGGTAACCCTTTGTCCCAGTATAAAGTTCCCCCCTTCCCTTGAGAATCAGGTGCCTCACTAGCTACCTACCTCAGGCTTTGCAATGTAGGGTCTGAGAGATGAGACTGTCTCAAATCTCTCTTTGTAACCTTTCTCAGCTCCCCTTCCACAGGAAGTTTGATATTCTCTGAGAGTGGTGCCTCACTGTCAACTTGGGTACTACTACTCACCTCTACCCTTGCAGTCACTCTGTCCCAGGGAACATCAGTACCCACAAGCACCTGTGGTTCACATTAAGTCTCACTGCTACAGGATAGCTCCCTCCCTGAAGTAGCTACCTCACCAGTCTTGGTTGCAAGTGTGCAGTCTATCTGAGTCTCCCCCAGGCTACCAGACCCACATGCTTGTCTCCAAGCCTGACTGCGTGTAAGTGCATGAGCACATGGTACTGCATTATCAAAATCATTCCCTATCAGATCATCTGCAGGGATTTCCTCAAGCACTTTTTCCACCCTTCCAGTCAAGGTAAACCCTAGTCAAAGGTATTTGGAATGGGGTCCCTCATAATGCTCTGACTATGGTAGACTGCCCAGGCAAGTAGTGCTCCACTGTAACCATTGCAGGCTTCAAAATGGTTATGACAGAGGCTGTGTCTCTCTTAGCAATGGCCTTTTTGCCATTCACTACAATAGGATATAACCTCTGATGGTAGTTTGGTACCCTGGTTGCCTCAAGGCAACCTACTATTGGCGTTTTGTCCTTCCCACTTACTGGCTCTCTCACCTTTTGTTCCCCACCTTGCCTCCATGGACATCTATATGCCACATAACATCACTGGTTGCATTCAAAACATTTTACCCTTGGTCCTGGACATGTTACTGAATTAGTGGCTTCCCCTGCTGCTGTCAGATTCTGTTGGGGCAGTCTGGGTTGCCCACCATGAGTTGCTTTAGACCCATGAACAGTACTGGGGGTCCCTTTCTTGTGCAGGGATGCCCTGCTTGCTACGTATAGGGCTCCCTTCTTCCCCACCTCATCTGAAGTAGCAGATTGTCTATTAGCTAACCAGATTCTCATGTCCTCACACAAAATGCTAAGGGCTTGTTCCCTCACCAAAAGGTCTGTCAGCCCTTCAAAAGTAGTGACCTGAAATCCACTCACCCACCTATGAAAATAAGTGCTCAGTTCAGCAACATAGTCGCACACACTTTCATCTGCCTTGCTTCTATGCTCATGAAACTTTTTCTCTAAGTTTCAGGTGTTAGCTTAAAAAATTCTAACAAATGATTCTTTACAGCATTATAGTTAAAAAGTCAATGTCAGATAATTTGAAAAGTACATTTACAGCTTTACCATCGAGTAAGCAGGCCAGGAACTGTACCCAGAGCCTTTGGTCAACATCATACTGTTTACATATCCTCTCAAACATGTGAATGAAACTCTCAAAATGATCCCTCTCTGTAAACTGTGGAAGAAATGTACTAACCTTTTGTGCTTCTAGGGTCTGGTTACTCCCTTCTCCATTAGCTCCATGACTCTGTTGAAGAGTCAGCATCTCCTTTTCATGCTGCCTCTGCCTCTCCTTCTCCACAGCTTCTATTTCCAAATGCCTGGCCTCCAACTCAAGTCTCTTTAGCTCCAAATGGATTTTTAAGTTCTCTGCAGAATGTTTGAGCTGTCCATTCTCTGAGTGTTGTACATCTCCACAGCTAGCCTGATCGTCCTCCTGATTGCTGTTTTCTGATGCAGCTGTGACCAAAGCTGCAATCATGTCTGCCTTAGCCAAGTCTCCATGCACCAGTCCCTTAGCCTGGCACATCTCAGCCAACCGACTCCTTGTCAGCTTGACATACTCCTCTGCCGACATGCGTGCTTGCTCTTCCCTGACTAAGCTAACAAAAGAAATAAAACAATTGTGATCTGAACTCTGAATATTCACTGTGTGGCTGATTTAGAGTAAAAAAACACCTTCAGTGATCACTGTATATAAGCTACAGGAATTCTCTATCCAAACCACTACAAGCCAGTTAGTATGTGATGTGGCAAACTCACCACAATCAAAATATTAATATCTGATGTGGATATCCCACCACTGCCAAGCAATTAATATGTGATGCCCATGCACTGGCCCAGTAATCAAAGATCCTCAATCCTTTCCACTAGCACCAGTGAGGGGCACGCACATTGGGAAGGATAACAAGTGCACACACAGTAACTATATATACATACATACATACAGTTTACTATCAAAATGAAGAATGAAGGTTTGGCGAATATGGGAGTGCCAATAGTCAGTTGGCTGATTCGCATATTGCCGAACTTCAAGTCTGCAAATGTCCTCTGAAGTGAATGCCTCTGTGCATTTTCTTATATGTGGTTGATGTTAAGACTAGAGATTGCGGTACAGAGTGGATTAGGAAATGTATCCTTTTCCTCACTGTAGTGTGATCTCGGAGTTGGAATATATAGTTGGCAGGTGGTGTGGGGGGCATATCACTGCAAAAACATGAATTCCTTCATTGTGCTGTCATGAACTGCATCCATCCATTCATACTGCTGAAAAGCAGGCAGCTAAGTCATAGCAGCTAAGAGAATTATGGCTGACATCAAAAACAGATGAATTTGAAATCTTTAGTATTTTGATTCAACAATGTCAGCTAAGCAGAACGTCAGTGTTTTCGGTCAGAATTTTGACTGGATTATATTATTATATTATGATGTTCACGATTTTGATAGTAAGCCTATACATATACATATAACACAGATGTGTGTGTGTGTGTGTGTGTGTGTGTGTGTGTGTGTGTGTGTGTGTGTGTGTGTGTGTGTGTGTGTGTGTGTGTGTGTGTGTGTGTGTGTGTGTGTGTGTGTGTGTGTGTGTGTGTGTGTGTGTGTGTGTGTGTGTGTGTGTGTGTGTGAGTCTACATACATATATATATATATATATATATATATATATATATATATATATATATTTATTATATTTTACCCTTGGTCTTCTGGCCTAGATAGTAGAAGACTTGCCCTGTTATCCAGTATACAAATGATAAATTAACAGTTTCATGCATAACTTTTGATATGACAAATTGTATGGATGACTTTATTCTGAGCCACTATGGCACCGTTTCAAATCAAACATATGTGAAATTTGTAAGTGTCTTTCAGGAAAGGCATTATAAATAACAGACTGTTGTTACCCTTTTTGTACTTTTCAGCTCTATGTTTGATATCCATTTTGGTTGAGGTGTTTTGCACCATACTGCCATCTTTTTCCTCAAATATGGCTGCCACAGCAATGAAATGCTGCACGATTTAATGAGTCTGAATCTTCTAGAAACTGTGTATTCAAGGTCTTAGTCATGATGCTGACCTAGATGTTTGTAGCACACCTGTTTCAGTCAAAAAAAAAATATTCTAGACTAGACTTGATAATATAGGTTTCAGTCTGTACTGTCTTCTGACCTATTCTTGGATCCATGTGACTAGCTGTGCCATTGCTTCAAGAATGGCATGTATGACAAATATAAAGCATCACATCAACTCTACTGTGCCTGTTAATATTCTGTCTGTTATGAGTATGTTATAACATTTTTTATAAAGCCTGAACTACATCTTAATGTTCTCATCACATTGGCATTTTTGACATAGTTAAACTATCTTTTTACTACTATATGTAGTCCATTGTTATTGTATGAAGCTGTCTTTACAAGCAGCCTTGCAATTTGTTAGGTCATGCTTTGATAAAATAGTAAAATCTATCCTTTTTTTATCAATTGCCATTTTCATCAAAAAACTATCCATTAAATAGATTGTGATTGCATAACAACTGGGGTAAAGTACATTTCACTTACCCCCAGTGTTATGTAATTTCTAAAGTATATTTAAAGACTGTACTTTGTAGAGCACAACCAACCATACTGAAGGCAAAATGAATTTACTTCCAAGCAAAAATGTTGTTTCTGAGCTTTTTTTCTTATGACAATATGGTATTTTGACTGTTTTTTTCTTACCAGAATTAATTCAGAAAGCAGCATTAAGTTAAACCTTATAGATCCCCTGTATATACATTGCTACTATTCTTTAGTGGAGGTTGCATATTTATATGACATAATGCCTTGTATACACAACACTTATGCTGTGACTATACCTTCTTATACCTGTCTAGCTCTGCCACACATATGCATACCATAGGCATTCCTGCAGTATTCTTTGTTACTGTGCATGATACCTTCTCATCTTTGTTCTGATTTTAGCCATGTATCTTGCAATGCCAATCCCAGCATCTAAGCACAGTTGCAAAGTATGTGTATGTGTGCATTATATGGTTTTCTGTTATATCCCATTATGCACAATTTGGAATGTTGCCTCTAAGTGTACCAAAGTGTATAGGGTTGTACAATTGTAACTCCTGCATCAGTGTGTGTCTGCCACCTGTTCTCCATTGCTATTGCCAGATTTACCTCTCACTGTCTCACATCCCCTGACTATTATCTCATGGTGACTTGACAATGCTCAGTTAATAGATACCAAATATAATGATGTAACTGCATGGATGTGTACAGTTCCACTTTATGCACTCTAGCAAGATCGATGCATTAATGTTACATACTGCTGGATGTAACTGCATGGGTGTGTACAGCCCACTTTATGCACTCTAGTAAGATCAATGCATTAATGTTACATACTGCTGGATGTAACTGCATGGGTGTGTACAGCCCACTTTATGCACTCTAGCAAGATCGATGCATTAATGTTACATACTGCTGGATGTAACTGCATGGGTGTGTACAGCTCCACTTTATGCACTCTAGTAAGATCAATGCATTAATGTTACATACTGCTGGATGTAACTGCATGGGTGTGTACAGCCCACTTTATGCACTCTAGTAAGATCAATGCATTAATGTTACATACTGCTGGATGTAACCGCATGGGTGTGTACAGCTCCACTTTATGCACTCTAGCAAGATCGATGCATTAATGTTACATACTGCTGGATGTAACCGCATGGGTGTGTACAGCTCCACTTTATGCACTGTAGCAAGATGGATGCATTCATGTTACATGCTGCTGCACATCACAAGTCTTTTCTCTGCTTTTTTGTCTAGCCTTACTAATAGGATTAGAAAAGCAAGTTCTTTCTGGCCAGCATCATATTGTTGTGATACTCTTTTCTATCTTACTGAATGGGTGCATATGTCAAAAAGACATAATATTTTGATTGCAGTGCTTCTAGGAACAATTTTGTTTAAACTGCTCTCAAGAAATAAACAAATGAAATAAATGGTCTACAGTGTAAATGGACTAGTCCTCTGGATTTAGTAGTTATGGTATCTTCTAACCATTTCGAAATTTTTTAGTGGGATTTATTGCATTACTTTGCTACAGAGGATGGCCAACTGAGCCAAAATTCTCCGAAGTATAATAGGCAAATAGAAATATATGAGTTGTGTGTGTGTGTGTGTGTGTGTGTGTGTGTGTGTGTGTGTGTGTGTGTGTGTGTGTGTGTGTGTGTCTTTCTGTCTGTCTACCTGTCTCTCTCTGTTAACCTATTTGCAGTATGTGTGTGTGTGTGTGTGTGTGTGTGTGTGTGTGTGTGTGTGTGTGTGTGTGTGTGTGTGTCTACCTGTCTCTCTATGTTAACCTGTTTGCAGTATGTGTATGTGTGTGTGTGTGTGTGTCTCTGTCTCTCTCTCTCTATGTCTGTCTCTATGTGTTAACGTGTCTGCATGGTATATAAATATATATATATATATATATATATATATATATATATATATATATATGTGTGTGTGTGTGTGTGTGTGTGTGTGTGTGTGTGCACATGCATGGGCCTGTGTGTGTCTTTGTGGTGTGCATGCTCCTGCTGTTGTACTATGATTTTTGGGGGGGTGGGAAGGCAAGGACATACACTTTTCACATATGGATCTCAGTGGTTTATTCACAAGAGTCAGCATACCTACTATGTTTCTCCTTTCACACACAATAAAAGTATACTGTGCTTGTTATTTCTCATGCTTTAGGCCTGAAAATCACTCAATCCAGATGCAAAAGTGGCAAATCAAAAAGTCCAGCTGTCCAGGATGCATCACCATAATTAAGCTGCCCTTCCCAAGTAAAAGCTTTAATTATGAATTCAACAACCAATCCAGATTTCAACACTAAAACAACACCTATTCCCTCCATTTAATCACATACACATGAAACAGAATTGTTTGTTGGGCTTCTGTCTGCAACATAGTTGTCTTGTCCAAAACAACAAAACTTCTAGTTCATACCCAACTGTATAGTAACACATAGATAACTAATGCATTCTGTACCGGTAGTACTGATTTTTATTAGAGGAATAATTTTTTATCTTTTTCTAACACAATGATCAAGTACTGTATACCTGAGGTTTAGTGGTTATGTATGAATTAGTATAGTCTAGCCCACTTCAAGTTAAGTGACAACAGCAGAATCCCCTGTGTAAGGACATTCGTACTAGTTTTATATGTGACTTACCAGATTTCTTGTTTCTATAACATTAAGAAAACTATAGATTATGTTTGTTCAGCTCTTGCATTGTGCACTACTGAATCTGACTTTCATGTTTAATATATAACTCCAAGGTTCATGTTTTTAAGATTTGAAATTTCACTACATTGACAGGCATGAAACAGCATTACTTGATCAGTACCTCTCAGCTGTCCAGATGTTTGCCTCATATTTTTGGTCTGTTCTTCTTTAAATTGGGTGTTTTCTGGCAAATCTCTGAGGGTTGAAGTCATTAAATATTATCATATATTTGAGTTTCAGACGTCATATCCTTCCAAAAATGCAGGCTAACATAAATCCTGTTATTCTAGCAGCTTTCTAAGTTTAAAAGAGCAACATTTATAATCCATCCCTATTTCTGGGACTTGTCCCCTCTTTATTTTAGGCTTTGTCCAGATTTCTTGTGCAAAGAGGTTGAGAGGTATGACCAACGTCAGCAAGCTTCCTGTAAAATGTTATGCTATAGCCCTCAGGAAAGTCCTCATCAAAGCATATCAGCCTATATAGGAGTAATATTTCCCCTGCAGAGAATGAGATGAGATTATACATACATTCCATCATAGCCACCTTGATCAAATTACTGGGAGTGTTAAGGTACATTTTACACAGCTGTGTGCATTAATACATTCTAGTGTTTGTTGGAGCAGTGTGTCAAATCCTGATTGCCACTAGTACTGGTTTAATGTGTAGGTTAGTATCAACACTGTGACACTAATCTAAAGAAAATATCTATGTTTAGCTGTAAAGTTTTGAACTTACAAGATAAGGACTGGTAAAGAGAAAAAGGTCAAATTAAGAAAATATCTTCTTAGACATCATAACTCTTCTGGACCTTGTCCATTTCTGAAGATGATGAGTCTTGTGAAATGTGAAAATGTTCCATCATCCTCAACTGTTATATGACTTTGTTATAGACCAGTTGACCTTGCAGATGTATTTATGGATACAGTGATGGAGGCTGACTATACAAACAAACAAGCAACCAAGCAAATACATAAATAGAATAATTAAATGTGTTAAATAACTTGACTAAGGCTAGCTAAAACACAAAGTCCTCTTGACTATTCAAATAGATGATAAATAAACAGAGTAATCAAGTGTGTTTGATAACACGACTAAGCACAGTTAATGAAGAATACTGCAGCTGTTTTGAAATGTGCAGCCTCTTAAATGTAACATTTCCTTTTCAAAGCAAAGCTTCAACTTTTCATTTAAGGTAGCTAAAATGTTAGTGTTCTGAAAGTGAGCAATAATAAAAGGAAGTCTGAGCAAATTATTGTCATACAGATTCATACGTGGCACCATTTCATTTTCAGGTACACTGTCGTCTTCTCATTCATTGTATTCACATCACAAACTTTTGCTTCCTCCTGTCAAAAATGAGGATTTTTGCTAGATACAATTCATAAATGATGAAAATAATGTTTGAAAATCCTGTTTACAGCATGCTGAACTGCTGTTAGAATAATGTTTTTATTTCATTCTCACACAGCAGTAAAACCTGACTGAAAATGTATTCATTTTTGCCCCCAAACATTTCTGCAGTGGATAAAATATGTCCTGCATATTCAGAGTCATCAGTATCTGTGTGAATGTGATTTCCAATATTATTCTGCTTAATAAAAAAATCCAACATGGGTACCAAGATTTGCACTTTTTAATACTAGAGCTGTCGAGCCTTGTTATTGCTGAACGGGTCCAATGGTTTCAGTGGTTAATAACTATTCAGAAATTTTACACAATTTGTTAAAGACAAAATGCAGTTCTTGACAGTTTCATTTGCCTTGTCTACGCTCTTTGGTCACATAATGCACTTTTTTTTTTTGCTGTACTTTTTTTTTTCAAATTCCACATCTCTGAGCTCTCACATATTCAGCAATGCCTTTCTTGATTTGCTTTATCTTTGCCCTTTTACAGCACCTGCAATACTATGGCAGTTCAAAGGTGCCAAATCTGCCTCCATTTTAATGCTGTTGCTCTGCAGGTAATTCATTTCTTAATTTTAGCTCACAAGAGACACTCTTAAATGAATATTCTAGTATTTTCATTTTAAGTGACAAGATAAAATTGCAGGGTGTCAATTCTAATCTGTAAAGAGTAAAATGATGCAAAGAAAGCATTTACAATGAACTTGGCTAACAAGGGTAATCTTCAGGCTTTTTAAACCGGCTGCATATCAGAGACATAAAAAGGTCAGAGGTTTTCTATACAAATTTACATGATAAAATTGTAAGTGGTAACATTCAGTTTTTCAAAACAAAATCTTCAGCTTTTGAGAATGACTGGTAGTACTGAAATTGTAAGAGCAGGGATTTTTTTTTTTTGGGGGGGGCAGTTACGGTGTGTAGAAAGACAACATATTACTTGCTGAAAGTTATTATATAAAAAGCACCAGAACTGCATATCATGATTGAATTGTGTTAGAAAGACGTCATCTCAAAAGCATTAGTATATATTAGCAATACTTAGGTATAATACAATACCTAGTGTTTATGACAACTGTCTGAAGTTTACTTTCCAGAGTAAGAGACAAAATGTATAAGTATCACAGTGTGACAAAAGTTTCTACAAGGGAAATGAGTGAGACTTTAACTGCGGGGCAGAAAGTGATTCATTGCCATTTCTGATGAACAGTGCTTACTGTCGCATAAGATCAAGATTCTTCTGAAGCCCATCAGTATGTTTAATCCCTGCCTCACAGTATCTTTAATAAGTGGTCCCTGCTGTTTGAGGGCAGAGGGTGATCTAAGTTCTGTCTTTTCCTTTCGTCTGTGCAGAACTGATATAGTTCTGCATGTCTCTGATGTAGTTATCTCTCATTTTTAAATAGGGGCTTCATGCATACAGAGAAGTCTGAGACAATCTTACTTCTTTGAAACAGGCACTACTAATGGCAAAGGGTTCAGTTGTTTGCTTGTTCATATGACTTTGCATCTCTTTCCATTCCACTCGTAATGTCTACTTTTCCTTACTTGCAGTTGTGTTAAACTTGCACATCGTGCATGAAATGTAAGCCTTCTATACTTTTGGGCACAATCATGTCTCACTCTCTGGAGGTGAAATACTACTCCTATGCAGGTGGATGGCACAATGTTCTTGCATCCAGAATTACAGATGCCTTTGTCCTTCCTATGCATGTACAGCCATCTTTTTTTATTTGCATTCTACCGGTGACTTTAATTCAGTGTTCTCTTTCAGAAGTGATGCTTCATACATATCTACCATTTCTCACAGTAATTTAGGCCTTATCTTACATACTTCCTGGTCTGCAAAACCTGTAAATTATTATAATTCTTATTGATGAATCTTACTTCAGATTCTCTTCTTCTGGGGTTTTGCACAGCCTCGTGCAACTTGAACTACTCCATCTCTGTCTAAAAGTACTTATATGTGCATCACAGTGAGACTTTCTGTTTTGTAACTTCTTTTTCTTTCTTCGTGAAGATGCTGTGCATTCTTTTGAGTTTTCTTTGAAATGTTTTTTTTTTGCAGCTTTAAGCAGTATCATCTGATGTGCTTTGTGAAATTATATATTTCTGCTTACTAGTTTCTCCAGGATGCTTTTACTGGCTTACTACATTTGTTCTTTGGATTACTGTTGCTGTTGGTGGGTATCATTGCTGAGTTTCTCATTTCAGTTTTGATGACAAATGTTGTGCCAACTAACATAATGATAAGCAATTAAAACACACACACATATTACTTGCTGCATTGAGCCATAAACTAGTTTTCTAACCTCAGCTTGTCACTGCACTTCTATGTCACAAAACCTGTAGAGCACTGATTGTATGTTGGCTATAAACAGATTTGCATTGCACCATTTGAACATCAGCAAGTTCCATTGTTTTGTCCATGAATTCGGATCTGGATGAACAGCTACAAATACATTAAGACATAAATGTTACTCACTAGTCAACTTAATTTCTGTTGTTTCATAACATTTCATTATTTTATTCATTAAAGAAGACAAAAGGATCCTAAAGGCTCCATATGCTATGCTAGTCATTCACTATTTCACCTATAAAGCATGACAAACCAAATCTGTATAATCTAGATGTGTTCTGCTTAAAAATGTTCTTCATTTTGCTTATTGATTGATTCCTATATTACAAATTAGAACCAGGAGGCTGGGAAAAATTTCTTCCTTGCTTCACTTGTCCTTCATATTTGCATTATTTTTTCAGGCATAGCAGTAGTTTCACATTGCTAGTTCTGCTACATAGATTTATGTCTTTGTTTTAAGAGGGCAGAGGCTGGGGGCTGGCATAATGGTTAAGATGTTTACCTGAAAGACCAGATACAGGGCTTGATTCTCACCTTTGAGGGAAATTGCATAAGCTGAAAATGGCCCTCAAGCACAGCTAACCTAGGGCTTACTATGAACCCTCCTGCCTGTTTAGTAACTCACATATTTATTTATGTATTTATTTACTGGGACAGAGCTCTGATCTCAGTGGACCAATTTCATACAGAAAGTATCAAAACAAAAGCATACTAGATTTTACAATGAAGTGATGATAGCTACAGTTAAGTAATCTTAAACAGGAAATGTGTACAGTTCAGTAACAGATGTAAATGGTTGTGTAAAACAGATCACTGCACTGCTACATATAGTACTAAATATTTACGTGTGCATTATATATGAAAAGAATAATATGTTTATATAAATCAGGGTTGAAAGGAAAAGGAATTGAGGAGTGCGGGTTGTATGGCTGCATTATAGGTATGATGAAGTGAAAAAAAAAATAAAATTATAGTCTATTTTGAGCTGAGCATCTTATGTGAAAATATGATGAATTAAAAGGTGAAAGAAGGTGTTATGTCATGTGTCTCACAGGATGACATTTGCGTTTACTGTGTTTTAAAAGGTAGGCTTTCAACTTAGTCCACAATGAGATGAGAAGTGAACAAATATTAAAAAGAGAAGCTTGGTTACAGGATTTTCAAGCCAAGGTCTTCTGTGATCCTGGCATCTAAGATTATACAAGGATATCTTTGCATTGAGTTCAGAAGCTGAAGTAGTAAAAGACTCAGATTTCAAGAGTTTCAATAACTGACAGGCCAGTAAGAGATCAGCTCAGTAACCTTTTGAAATGTTGGGACCTGCTAGACTGAGTTCTAAAACTCGAAGACTGAATGGCCGAAAGATTGGGATTATATATAAGTCTCAGATGCCATTTCTCAGTGTATTTCCTTTTCTCTGAGATATGCTGATCTCAGAGTTGGTATATATAGCACCAGGTTCAGATGGATTTGTGGCAGAATTTTATAAGAAATTCAAACAGCAAATTGCATCTATCCTGTTAAAGGTATACCATTACATAGTAGAATTTGGTATCTCAGATCTCTACCTAAATAATTCAAAGACGATTCTCTTATCAAAACCAAACTCAGGTATAACAAACCCAAATAATTATAGACCAATAGCTCACATCAATATAGATATGAAAATATTATCAACAATATTAGCAAACAGAATCAAACAAATTCTACCATCTATAATATCTCCAGAACAACTGGGCTTTATGACCCATAGCTAGGTTTGGGATAACACTCTTACTATAGATGCCTTAATTCAACTCTTAGGAAAGGATAGCTGCCCTAGATATGCCTCGTCTGTAGATGCTTCTAAAGCTTTCAATAGAGTGAACTTAACATTTCTCTTTAAAATATTACACCAGTTGAATTTACCACAGAAATACATAAATATGGTTAGGACCCTCTAAAGTAAGGCAACCATGACTCTCTATATAAACAAAAAACAATCAAAACCAATTAATATAATTAATGGGACAAGGCAAGGCTGCCCACTTCCACATATTTGTTCAATGTATATATTGGAACTCTATTACTTCAAATAAGTCAAAGAACTTATCATCACTTAATCCAAATATCCAAAGTTCAAATAAAATGCACAGCTTTCACGGATGACCTAAACATATATTTTGAATTACATAACATGGGCTTCAAAAAGATCCTAGACACCATTGATAAGTTTTTAAATGTATCAAATTACGAATGAAATCCAGTTCAATCAGTTATTTTCCCTGTAAATTCCCATCAGTCACAAGGAGTTCTATTTTACTGAGACTAAGATCAAAGTAAAATACTTCCTAAAGTATTTAGGTCTCCAATTTAACCACTCTCAAGTAGACACTTTAAAAAATAACCTCTATAAAACATGGTCTAGCATTACAAATGATATTACCAGATGGGTTAACTTAAAAATGTCTCCCCTATCTAAAACAGCAATAGTTAAAATTAATATTCTCCCCAAAATGTTGTACCAAGTAAATCTTATAAATAAGAATATCCCTAATAACTTCTTCAACAAAATGAAAAAGTGATTAGCAAAATTCATATGGCATCCTAAAAGTACTAGAATACGTTACTCTAGACTAACTCTACCTAAAGAGCAAGGGGGCCTTGGATTACCAGGCTTCCAATTGTATTATGAAATCATATGTACTTGTTGTATTATCCAGCTAGCTAATTATGTTCCCACAAACAGTGATTGGTACCCTATGTGGATAAAAATGTATCACCAACATTTAATCTCAACCAATGCAAATCCTAAGGTTATTCCATATATGAATTCAAAGAATCTTAAGGCTCTTAAAATCCATTCAACCATCAAAAATCTGAGACTAGTATTCCAGAAACTATTAACATCCTTGAATCTCCAGGATACTTTTTTGTTCCTGCAACAAATCCACCTTAACCCTAACCTAAGAATAAACAACTCCATGCTAAATCTAGACCAATATCCTAAATTAAAGATTGCACAATATGGGATTTCTGCAAAATAAAAAACTTACCATTGGGTTGTGTTAGGATTAGATTAGGAGTAAGCAAAAATTATAATATAATAATCAGAAAAATACTTGACTTAATCAACATGTTAACGTCAAATACTAGAAGCAATGAACATATTTCCTTATTCCAGACTATTGAAAAAAATGCTACTCCAGAGATCCAAAATGTTATCCAACACTTACAAACTAATATTAAAAATTAAACACCAATACACACTTTTATGTTTAAAATACTGGGAAGAAAAGAATAACATCACCCCAGATAAAAAAAATATCAGCAATACAACATACCATAAAACTGACCCCTTTCAAAAAATTAATTTATACTCAAATCATGATAAATAATAATGCCTATCATACCCCTGTCCTACTAAACAAATTTGACCAATCACACACCCCATACTGCCCTCTATGTCCTTAAGTGTTAGCTGACACCCGACATGTTTTTTGGAGCTGCAAATGTGTTTTTAAATTGTGGTGCTCACTAAGAACTAAATTGGAGAAAAAAGGATGTACCAAGACAACTCTGTCATGGGAAACAGCTATACTTCACATAGTCCCGTAAAATCTCACATATAAATAAAGATATAATAATATCATTATGTGCTTTACTAAAATTCTATACAGCAAAAAAACTGGCTGGATAGATCAAAAACCTCATGGGAAGACTTCCAAAGATTAGCTAAGAAATAAGTTTTAGCAAACAAATTAATTACAATAAATAAAAAAAAAAAAATTAACACACTACCATAAATATTACAAATCACTACTGGACATTCTAACATAGAACTACAACGCATTTAATGTAGCTAGAAGGCCTACACATAGAATACATAAGCCTTATCATATACAAATCACCACTCACATAAACGTGGCCCTGTACTAATCTAGAGTAGCAAAATAGTTATCCCGGATGACACCAATGTAAATAATGTGCATAATAAGTTACTGTGCAGTTTGCATAAAGGCTCAGTTGTATTAACTGCTTCCTCAGGATAAGTTATATAGTTAACATGCACACATATTAATATATGTATATATATATATATATATATATATATGTATATATATATATATATATATATATATATATTATAAAAACAAGACAAGTTATGCTTCACTAATTTTAAGTAATGTCAATAACAAACACTGTATCCTTTACAGAATCACAATTGTCAAACTGCTTTAAATATTTTTGATCAACTGGTACCTGCTGTGTTTATATTACTACATGATCTGTGTTAATATTGTTTTTTTTTTTTGTCAGTAACAACTGAAAACAATAAAAATTTAATTTGAAAAACAAAAAAAGAGTTGGTATATATAAGTTCAGGGAGTGTGAAGTTCTTGCCCACCACATGGGAGTGCCCACAACAAAGAAGTTGTAAGGAGAAGAGTTATTTTCAATATTCACGCTTCTGTAGTTTTGGCCTTTTATTTTCTGCTTTTCAGCACTTGGCATTTCAAGTGCCGACATTTCAATAGGGAGACGTTCAACTCTGTGTCTTGCAGGAAGCCATTTGACTTTCACAATTGTTAGACAATGGTATTCTTGTTCTGGAAGACGGCAACAGTGATAAATTTACATATTTTATTTGAAAGTATTTGGGCAGCATTCGTGTTCTTTTTTGAGATAGCAATGATAAGTGGCAGTCCATATTCCAGCTGTGAAAGAAGGACCTCTTGATCTATGATGAATCTGGCAGAATTGGAAATAAAAATGGAATATTTCCTGGTCCAGAATAAAAGGTCATTTATTTTTGTGTATAGTATGAGTGAGGGATAAATCCAATCATAATCCTAGGTATCTAAATGAATGAAAATTCTCAATGTAAGTACTGTCCACAGTTTTATGTAAGGAACAAATGATTTTTGTAAGTCTATTTTGTCCAAAGGTCATGCATTTGATCAGAGGTGTAGCTGACTTTAGTAGCACCAGGGGCTATTCTCAATTCTTCAACGGAAGAGCAAAAATAAATAAATAAATAAATAAAAAAAAAAAAAAAAAAATGAAAAGAAAATAAATTTTTTTTTTTCTTTCAAACTGTAGCAAAATGCTTGCTACGAAAGTTTATACCAGATATATATAGCACTACAGCTCTCAGGTTTTAGTTGGAAAAAAAAAAGAAACACGTTTCTTTTACTTTTAAACTTAAGCAAACTGCTTGATACAAAAGTTTATACCAGATATATATAGCACTACAGCTCTCAGGTTTTAGTTGCAAAAAAAGAAAAAAATGTGCCTTTTACTTTTAAACTATAGCAAACTGTTTTCTACAAATATAATAAAGCAGTTGCTACAGTTTAGACTACACACAAAGTGCTGCAGCACTCAGGTTTAGCTGAAAATGCAATACCAGCCTTTATGCATTAAAGCTCAGTAAGGATGATGGATGAATCAGATGGTCAAGCAAACTCCCTAGCACTTTGTACCCATAGTAGTTGCTCCCTTCGACCCCACTCCTGCTGCACCACAGCATTTGACCTTGGATGAGTTAATGAGTATATTTTCTTAGTTATCCAGGTATATTGTGAGTTAAAGTGTGTTTGGTGATTCAGGGTGTGAAGGGTGTTGCTGGAGTGGAACAGAATTATATATTTTGCATATGACAAGACTGGGAGCTAATGCAAGTCATAGGGGAGTTTGTTACTAAAATAGTAAAAGGATGGCATTGAACCCTGTGGTGCACATTTAAAGGGGTTTTGGGTGAGATGGATTATTCAGTTTTGACTGAAAAGTACCAGTTACTGAAGTAGTTATGGATCCTTAGTATTGGTTTTGGAATTCTGCCTAATTCTAACATGTGGATTATATGCATATAGTCGTCTACAAGGTCAATTGTTTTGGTTAGGTCAATTAAGATTGTACAATAAGGAGACATTTGTCCATATTAAGGAGTATTTTGTATGGAAGTGGCAATATGGCAGTCAAAGTGCTATATCTGGTTTCCTATCTGCCCCACCCCCAGGTTACCCTTCCTCCCAGTTTGGACATGCATAACTTGTCTATTGATCAGATGGGTCACACCTGTAATTTGATATTACATTACTCCCTTGGAGAAAAGTATGGGATTCTCTTTTGAAGTAGCATATTATGCACATTTGCATATTAAAACATTTGCTTGCACATTTTGCATCCTTTTTGAGACTTTTTAATACTGAAGCATGCCATATCAGAAACACTTAACATTACTTAACACCAGTTTCCACTTTCACTGACACAGAAAATATTTAAGGATTTAGAATCCGTAGGCAGTTTTCCTGCTAGCAGTCATTTTATTTCCTTATATGTTCTGAAACCACCACAGGCATTCATACTTCACTGGAAGCCTTATATCATGCATTTATGCATTTATGAAGTGGTTCTCACATTCCGGGGACATGAATGGCCAGTCATTTGTGATAAGTTGCTATAAATCAACACATCTCTGTCAGATAAAGTGTCCTTTGGGAAAATGCCATTTTGGGTAGTATATCTCTGGGCAATGTGTCTCTTTTGGAAACAGTGCAGCTGATCTGCTCTTTAGGTTCTGAAGACATTGATTCAGAGTAGATCACTTTTTCAGAATCTACTAGAAATTGTATTTGCTCTTCCAGCTGTGAAGGTTGTCCACTTGTTTGCCCATGTCAGGGGCAGCCTTAAATTGTCTTTGATTTACCCACCCTGCACCTCCATCATTGGTTCAGATTATATACATCGTTGGTTCTGCAGATTTGGCAATAGGCACACCTGTTGTTAGCCATCTTTGTCTCCGTGTAATTTGAGATGGACAGTCTGGCCTGGATTCAAGACTTGCAAGGAATGGACTGAATGCCTTTCTTCACAGCAATAGTTGCAAGCAGATTTGTCCCTTTGGTCATTTTAATTCTCAATCTCACTGACATTGCTTTAGGCAATACCTTTGTCTTACTGACAATGGTTTGAATCCATCTGTTCAACATTAGTTGTACTGGAGTCATACTAGATAGAGCCACAATGTGGTGTTAACTTGTAAGTTACCACATAAAGATGTATATCTGACTTAGTAAAAATGTTCTCCTGTCTCAGCAACACCATTTGCTTAAAAAACACGGACTTGAAAATGTATGATCAAATCCATACTCCTTTGCAAATTACTAAAACTCTGAGGATATGAATTTTGAGTTTCATTTTCAATGTCAAGTTCAGCAGGAATATCTCATTTGGAAAACATTGTATTAAACTGGCATTTGGCTTGCTGACTAGGTATTGTGAGAAGGATGATTGTTTCACTGTCTCTTAAACAAGAGTTCTGAAGTACATGGTAATTTTCCCCATTGTATTCACACAAGTCTGTTGTAATTTTTTGCCATTGCCCTTTTGGCAGTACATACTCAGTCTGGTATTCTCTCCTTTGAATAGGTTGGTTCCCAATAGCAAAGTGACACTTGGACACAAGTTTGGTTAAGTAAGCACTGATATTTTACCACTACAAAGACATCTTTGTTTTTTCTCTACCCATAGTTAACCCTAGATTATCTTTGCAGATTTGCAAAAGTATTTCTGCTGTTTGAAAAGTTGGCTCTACAATCCAGTCATGTGTTAACAAAAGACCCTCATGCTCTGGTAAATGAGCTCTCAAAATGAAGTATGTGTGCAATGAATGCATTATATTTCCCATTAATTTGTAACCCATCAAAAATATAACGAATTACAATCTGCAGGTCTGCATCATGCTTTGTTGTTTCTTTGAGGATAATCGCCCTTTGGGAAATAACATGTACACATATCTTCTTCAGTATCTGATTGAAGTATCTTAGTCAGTGACAGGAAATTTGCCATTGTGACTGGTTTTTTTTTTTTTTCATGGAACAAAGACTGCTTTTACATTGAATTGTTTGACCCTCGCTAACACCTATTGACTTTTCAAGGAATGTTTTCCAAGTCATAGAAATAGTACCAGCAGTCTATGATCTGACTACAGCAAGAATGTGTCCATACCGAATAGGTAATATGAAAAGATCTTGCATGCCCACATTCTTGCTAGGCATTTCTTTTCTTATTGGAATATCTCTCTGAAGTCTCTATTAATTTTCATAGGATCATAAAGAAGTACTAGATGAGTGAATAACCAGTCCACTTACACCCTGGTAATACCCATGCTCATGTTGTAACCCTCTTCTCAAGAAGGCAAATCAGATCAGTCCAAGAGAAAATGTATGGGCACCCACTCAGTCACCCAAGTTTAACTCATTCACTCCAATGGAGCTCAGGAAGTTTGTTCTGTAACTTCCAATTGGTGAAGCCTAAGCTTTTTGATAGAATAAAATTATGTCCTCACATTTCAAACAAATGTTCATATCTCTGGAACCACAGGATTATGAAAAGAGTATGAATGGCAAACTCTTCAGCATTAAGTATTTGTATAGTGTTAGTATTCTTTAGGTTCTAGGTCTTAAATCAAAATGTATAAGTTACAGTAACTATTACATTTGTAATATGTTGTAAACAACTTACAATATCTCAGCAACCACTCAAGTTACACACATACTGTCACCATCATTTTATTTATCTGCAGTAGCTGAGAGATTTCATATCAGGCTAAGGATTTCTGTCTGTGTTACTTGGTTGTTGAGATATTTAGAAAAAATGTGAACATTATATCTCTATAAATTAATATAAAAAACAATAGTTAATGTCTACTTATCTGCACTAGGCAGAGGTCAAATATTTATGCAGTTGAGTTTGCTATCATGTAAGCTTTACAATTAAATCTTTTAAAACACTGTGCATAGCATGGTTTTGGAATTCTTGATGCAAATATGAATACATGGATGATATGAGTTCATCTGACGTTTGTTCTAGAGGTGGTTTAGGAATTGAGTTGTGTTTCTAACACATTTATTTGTGTGCTGTTGGAGGAATAAGTTCCAGGTCGTCCTGCCATTAGAGGGCTTTGACTTTTAGAGATAAAGGAGATGAAGCAGGATGTGGTCACTAATGGCATGGAACACAATGCATACATTACCCAACAACAGCCTGTAATAAACTGAGTAAAGGGATAGCACTTCAAGCCATTCCTGATAGCTCAGGGACTTTGCCAGCAGTACTGCTGACTAGAAGGCCCTGAATACTTCCTAGTTGCTTAATAGCCACCACGGACCCCAGGAACTACCGCCCCGTTAGCCTGATGAGCCTGATCTGCAAGGCCATGGACCGTATCATCATGGAACTTATAAACAAAGACATTGGTAATCTCCCAATTCTGGATCCCACCCAGTTCTGGTTTGTAAAAGGCAGATCATGTCTCCTAAACCTGATAGACTTCATTGAAGCAGTCACCAAAGCTGTAGACAAGGGTAAGGTGGTTCACACAGCCTATCTAGATCTTGCCAAGGCTTTTGACACCATCCCCCACTCTGGAATTATAGATAAACTCACTAAACTAGGTATGAATCCCTATGTCACAAGATGGGTTGCCAACTGGCTCATGGACAGAACCCACATTGTGAAAGTAGCAGACTCCAAATCCAACTTAAGACCAATGACAAGTGGAGTACCACAGGGTTCAGTCCTGGGTCTTCTCCTGTTTGGTCTCTACTTCTCTGAAGTACAGGCTAACACAGAAGGTCTTTGGCTAACGAAGTTCGCAGATGACTGCAAACTAGGAGCCATAATCGAAACTCCTAACGATGTGGACATCCTACAAAAGGGCCTCACTGAGATAGATGCCTGCTGTCAAAGCCATGGCCTCAAGTGCAATGCCAAAAAGTGCATTGTCATCCCTTTTTGGTAAAAACTCTGTACCCATGAACTACAACATAGGCAGCAGTATACTTAACACCGAAAGTGTGATAAGAGACCTTGGGACACAGGTGGACAGTAGTCTCTCCTTTGATAATCACATTGCCACAGTAGTCAGGAAATCCTTCTACATGGCACACCTCATCACAAAAGGTTTCTCATTCAGAAAAAAAGAGGTCATTGTTCCTCTCTGCTCATCACTCATTAGACCCATTATAGAGTACAATGCCCCCTTTGGTATGTACCTCACAAGACATCTACAACAACTGGAAGGACCGCAGAAATACCTCACAAAGAGGATTCCCAGCCTCAAACAGATGCCTTACGCTGACTGTCTCAAAAAACTCCAGCTTTACTCCATCACATATCGCCTAATCAAAGGTGATCTCTGCCTAACATACAAAGCTATGTCAAACCCAGAGCTGTTGAACATGCTCCACTTAAAGAAATCCCAATCCCTCTGAGCTACACGCTCTAGGGACCTAAACCTTGTCACCACAATAAACAGAACATGCCTGAGGGATAGATTCCTGTCCCAGAGACTTCCCATACTCTGGAATAAACTACCTATATATATCAAACAAAGCTCTTCATTAGCACTCTTCAAGAAAAATTTTGATGATTGGATGGGAAATAGGAAATTCACCCCGGGGATCACCTCTGTGGCTCTGCTCGAGAGTGGCACAGGAAAATAATTTTCTTGGGTGGCAAAAGCCAGGGTACCTTTTCGGCTGGGCTTGTATAGGCCTCAGGGCCGATAGCCTAGTACCTACCTATGAACCTATGAACCTATGAATATGTCTAGAAAGGTAAATCCTGAGGGGAGCATTATGCTCAATAATGTGCCAAATTATACTTGCTTAAATAGGAATGATAGCAGCTTTTAACCTGAGTTATATGCCTTTAAGTACTGGCTGAGCTAAATTGACAAATATTAGGACTACTGCTACGACATGATGATAGAGGGAATTATCAACCCATGTCACAATTCCCTCTGACTACATTATTATTTTGAAGTGAGGAATTGGCTATACTGTAGGAACAGAATTGTCTATCAGATGTGGGAATAAAATATGTTTTTTGCATTTAATTTCATCCTTTTTTCCATATACTACTCTTATTACAAGATTTGGTTCCTGCTGTAATGAATGGGTATCAGAGGGAAATTTGACAGTAATGCTCAGTTTGAAGTTGTCTACAAACATAGTTAACCAAAAGTTTTGATTTCCAGTCTGGAGGTTACATAAGTTGATATCAGAAAGAAGGAGCCCCAGTACTAAGGTACGGAACACACCACTAGTTACTTTCCTATTTTACAAGAAGGAGCCTGCACCAAAACTATGAAAGTTCTACCTTTCAGCTAATTTTCTATCTCATCACATTATGGATCTACTTTTAAGTCACTTAGCTTTTATATAATGCCATAACATGGTCTAATATTGAATGCGTTGGCTAGATGTGTGAAAAACATAGCCACTGTCTCCAGCCTGTGTGACCTTCATAAAGAGGTTAACTAAACTGAGTGGGCAGGATGTCCCATTGACAATGACAAAGTAATGTGGTTCTTGCTTGATAATGTTTTGATGTCATAGTTCATGAGGTCAGATATGATGCATTCCATGGTTTTCAAAATTAGACTATACAGGCTTATGGGTCTATAGTTTATGGGGTCAGTAGTAGAGCCCTGCATAAGATGATGTAGCTCATTATACTTCAGGGATATATACTGTAGCAAAAATCAGATTAAATAGTTTAAAGATGGACTCTACAAGGACATGTTCATTGATATTTATTAGGCACCCAGACAGATTTTCAGACCCCATGTAAGCACTCTTTTTGAGTTTAGAGAACACCTTCAGTATATTTTCCTTTGTTATATTAGGAAATGTAAGGTTGTTGGGAATTGGTGGAATAAAGATATTTGATTTCACAGGAAAAGTCTGCACTAAGTTTGTCTGCTAGGATATCACTATATTAATTGGGTGTGAACGACTGCTGCCATTTCCAACACGTTCAGAACAATGTTGGGTGTTATTTCTTAGTTTGCTAATGTGACTAAAGATATTCTTATTTATATCCTTTATTTCCAAATCTACTATTAGCTCATGGGTTTCCCTTACTAGACATGGTACATTTTCATTCCTTACTGAAACTATTGATGAAGAAGAAGAATTTTATATCTGTTCTATGATTTAAGAAGTTTCTTCTTCTTCTTCTTCTGGTGTTTATTTAAATGCTGGACCACCAGAGTGGATGGTTCTTTAACTTTCCATTATATTTGGCTGTAATAGGGATGGCCAGGTCTAAGTACTTACCTATGAGGGACTAGAACTTCTTTGTATACATAGCATCTGTGTCAGTGACTATCTGATGATGCCACAAATGAATTTGGATAGCTCATCGCAGAGTATCAGTTTTGTACATTCTGAAATTTTTGAAATCAGAATTATGTAGGAGTTTTACAGATTTTGAAAGAGAAGGTTGCAAGCTTATGGGTTGACTTAACCAGGGATGGAGAAACTAGTACAGTTATGCATGTAGTGGCTATATTAGGACCAAGTCAAGTATAGCATATCCTCTAAATCGATTACCTCGATATCCCAGGGAATTTTTTTACTTATTAAGTCAAAGAATCTGTGGGCCTTCTCAGCTTTGAAAGTTATAGGTGTTCCATTTCCTAGATTCATAGGTTCAAAGCTAAGTGTGAGGTAATCAGCCTGCAGAACATTTCAAGCCTAGATAAAAAAAAAAAAAAAACTTTATTCAAAACTTTCTTCTAGCCTCAAGAAGGACAATTTTGAAATCTCCCATTGTAAAGGCATGTTTAGTAATAGATCGTTCCTCAAGTACATTTTGGAATGTTATGTAGTCATCAGGTGGCATGGATAGTATACTGTACCAGGCTATAAAGAGAAAGCTACAGGCTTTAGTTTGTTATCAGTCTGTTACAATAAAACTGCTAAGCCATTGTAACTGCAGGCATCTGCAGTCACCGCAGTTGGATTACTGACATCACAATAAGCAAGTAGCAGTGTCAATGATGCAACTAGTGCACTTGCCTTTGATGCAGAAGGCTGTGGGTTCTATCCCCACACCAGGTACATCAAATACTGACATTGTAGTGCAGCATAAGGGTGGAGTTGCACTACTGAGTGTGTCATCCTTCAGAAGAGATGTTAAATCATGGCTCCATCTGCTTGAGCTGGTGGTGGCTCAGGTGGATGTAAAAGATCCAGTAGCAATTATCAAAAAAGTAGAGGAAGTTTCTTGATGCTCTAGCCAAATTTTCTCAAATACTAGAAATACCACTTCAGGTCTCCCCTGAAAAGAGGCTACTAGCCTAGTGAGACACTAGCTCAGTCAACAAAGTATATATAATGGATAAATAAGTGTGCATAGTAAGCTAGACGAGACATTTTTAAACGTCTGCTCTTGAATATCATTCCATGTCTATGCTACATCTGTCCTTAGAAGTTCTGTTAAATTAAAAAGCATCATTGACAGCCCAGGAGTGAATTTGTCTGGATAGGTTACCATACCAAGCATTTATCAGAGTTCCGTGACATTATCCTGACCTAGTAACTTAATCATAGATTACTTTACTTTGATCTGGTTTTATCCTATCTCCACTGATACAATGTCTAAAACACTAAATTTCAGTCTTATCAAAACTACACTTTTCTTTGCCTTCATATTCAATGGCCTGATGCAATACCTTAGCCTCTTATCACACGATTCTTTAAAAGACCCAAACAGTAAAATACCATCCACCATAATCATTGTCATTCGTGGTCTTTAAGGAGTTAACCCACTTCATTCTGAAAGATTTAAGGTGCTGAGGAAATTCTGAAAGGTAACCTCCTGAAACTTTTAGCTTTCTTCCTGTTTAATTTCTCCATTTATTTTGGGTTTCTAATGCCCTGATGGGAATGGGCCCCATTCCTAAGTCAAGGTATGATGAAAGTTCATGAAATTAGTATTGTTTCAGTCTTTGATGTTAGCCAAACTTGCTCTTCACAGCACCTGAAATGTGCCCAGAATTGACTCCTTCTGCAATTCATAAGGAGTTACATGTATCAGTAGCATATGTAAATACAACGGTAGATTCTTTTTATGAGATCCATTGCTCCTTCTACTATTGGAACAGTGTGGGTATTTTTCTTCCACATTGTTTTCATTTCTACCTGCAAATCCTGATATTTTATGACTTTGTGTCTCTCTTTTCATAAGACACTATAATTGCTGGGTGTAGAAATTTCAATGATCAGTGCTATATTTGTCTTCTTTTCATGGACTACGATATCTGGTTTCTGACATCTGCTTTCTGAAATGTTGGTAATGGTTGATCTCATGTGATATAAACCAACATTCCCTGCGATACTATGTGGCTCATGCTTCTAAGGCTTCTCATCTACTTCAGTATTGTAATGTTTGCACAATCCCCAATGCAACAGTCTTGCCACATTATTATGCCTTTCAGTATACAGTCCTTCTGCCATTAGCATGTCAGAACCAGCAACAAGGTGTGCAACTGTTTCCAGTTGTGTTTTACGAAATCTGCATTTGTCTCTTTCTCCCATATGGTCAATGGACTTTGCAAACCAATGTGTATGTAGTCCCCTATCCTGGTCCATGAAAATTAAAATTTAATCTTTTGGTTTAAATTCAACTCTCCTTAACCATTCCTGCATAAAATCCTGATCAACATGAGGGTGTTCCACGAGTTTTTTATACTTTGCACTATATTTATGTTTTATTACATTTCTTTCCTTCTTATTTGAACCTTTCCCTTATTATCTGAACCTTTTCCTTATATTCTTCCTTTGTTTTTTGGCACATTCAGTTGCTGTCTGATTTTTTATCTGGTTTGATTTCCATTCTCACTTAACACTTGAATGCTTCTGCTAAACTAAGCAGAGATGTCATCCTAGACTTCTTCAACTCATGCTTTAAAACTTTCGCTATGTTTGGATCTGACAATGTCAGCTGGTGTGTATGCATTACCATGATTACAGATCGATACATCTAATCATTTTCAAGGAGGTCCATATCTCCTTAAGAGTAAGGTAGGCTTGGTATGCACTGATTTTTAAATATCATTTGATAAGCATAAAGCACTTTTCTTGCTATTTTGTCCAACTGATTCAATACCTTTTGGGGCCAGTCGGTCACACCAAAACTTTAAGTTAAAACAGAAAGAGCAAACTAGTTTACGGCTTGGACTTTTTCCTACATATCAGGGCTGTTTTCAATATAAGTTTTAGTCTTCTGAAGTATTCCTTATTAAGTTTTACTCGCATTTGTTCATGTTTTATTGCCAATCCTTCATCAATTCCCAAATATTTGCACAATCCTTCTTGCTCAAGTTGGTTTATATCAGACTCCTGTTTTAGAGCAATATTTACTTGATGCTGCAACTTTCCTGCTTTAAATGTTGCTTTCACATATTTATCAAGACCAAATGTCATTCTTATATAATTTGAGAAAGTTTTAACTACTTGCAGCTGTGCTTTTAGCTCATCCTCTGATGAAATATAGTTTTAAGCCATCCACAAAATGTAGATGAGAAATTAGTTAGCAAGCTTGTTTTCTAAGAGCCAAGTTATAACCAAGACCTAATCAGTTAAGTAAACAGTTTAATATGTTAATGGAAAAAGAAAACAGAGGTAACAAAAATTACCCTGGAATATCCCTCTTTGAATTTTCATCCCTGGGATAATAATTTGCCCTTTGTCAGAACTTAATTGCACACTGGCTTGTCCCTGCTTCATAGTCACTCTAATGTAATTAAGGAATGTAGCATCTATCTTATACATCTGTAAGCAGTCCTTTATCTGTGAATGTGGGATGCTATTGAATGTTTTTTTTGTAATTTCCTCATGCCATACTTAGCTTCTACCTCTTTTTACATTTCTTCATTATGACTTTAACAGCAAATGATCCTTTGTTCCATGTTACTTTTATTTGTTACCTTTTTGTTCTTTTGCCACAATTTCTTCTAAATGACTATAAACTCTGTTGGCATCAATTCCAGTATATATTTTATACATTGTTGGAAGGCAAGGCATGTGTCTATAGCTTTCAGGATGACTTAAAGGTTCATGGTTAAGGAGTTTTGTTTATCTGTTGTTAACGAGGTTGGTGTCTGTCTATTCAGGATATGCATATAAGTAGTTCTTACTCAAGGCTAAATTTTCATGTAAAGATATTACAACTTATAACCAGACGTTAGGTACTGCATCTGGGCCTGGGGTTTTCCAATTAGGAGTTTTTTCTACTGCTTGGGTCAATGGATTTCTATTAAAACCAACTTGATACATGTAACTTGGAGAATATCTTTGCCATATTTAAACTGAGTGGTATGTCTTCCAAGGAAGACGGGAAAAACAATTCCTCTTGAGTATATCATTTAATCATTTTAGATTGACAGAAATTATGTTATTTCTGGTACCAGTGGAGTACACTAGTCTGTAGGGTTTGCAGCCTTTTCTATGACCACCAGTAAATGGATATGAATTAGCTATTGCTCTAGCTTAAAAAGGATTGGGAAACAACACTCTTCCTTGTGCAGTTGGAGTATAATAACTGCAGAAAATTTCAAATTACTTTTATTAGTACACATTTAAGGAGTGAACATAACTAAACATATCAGTGCTTATTTAAACAGCTTAAACAATTAGATCCAACATGTATGCTATGTCTCTGCTTGGCAAATTATTCACATAATGATCAAGCAGTGCATAGATCCAAACTCATTTTGTGCTTTGTCCAATCACTCTTAGCAACTTTCCCTGATATCTGAGCTTCCTGCTTGGCCTGCATTCATCCATTTCTGCTTTGACAAATGTTGAATATTACAAAATACTTCTATGTGAAACATGTGACAGTGAGACATGTCTGTCTCAGAATAACTCCCACTTGAGTGCCAGGATTTTTTCAGTCTGATATTCCATTCATCATCTGGGTCAGTCTGCTTAGTCACAAAGCCCAAAATGAAAGTTATCTGCAATTTTTATGCTGTTAGCTCCCATTACTAACTTTTCGCTACTTTACTCATGGGTGCATCAGCAATATGCCCCATTTTATGACGAATTTTTCACCTTCTACTTCATATCAGCCCCTTCTGTGCATCAGTATATACATGGCTGCATCTGATACTCATTTCTGCCTGCACTTATCATGCTTATGTTTGATTTTATTCACATAGTTACAAGGGCATCTCTATGGTTTCTACTCTGCTTACTACATTGTTTTGTTTAATTTCCCTCACAACACATACCACACCCATACCTTCAGTTTGTATTCTAACTTATTCAGAGTGAGGATCAACTTGTTTTCTTTAACTCAAAATTTTACTCCAGATTTCACTTTTTGAAACTTTACCATCTGCCCCATAGTTGCTCATTTCAGAGCGACCAGTTTCTCATTATTCTGCCAGTCCATACTAATGTCTCACAAATGCTTCTACAACCTCAGCTCTTTTTTGAACATATTTCTGGAAGTAAGTTCTTTCATGTGTTAGATTTCATTTATGAACATAATGTTCATCAATCTTCATATGTTATGGGTTGCCAGTCAGCAAATGCAAAAGGTTCAGGATCTCTCCCCATAATACAAGGAAGGGAGCTGACCTGACTTTCATGGTCTTCCTTGTCTAATCTGGCTAAAGTTCTGTAGCATTCAAACCTCTGCTACCATACTGGCCATGTTGATGGCTTTGCAAAGTCAAATGACTAGGATGATTTGAATTTTATAATTTAAATGGCATTATCCTCTTTGTCTTATGTTTTATGAGATACCAATTTGCATGAGTAAATACCTTGCTAAAATGTAGGTAAATTATTTGGTGAGGCTCTTTATGGCATTATTGCACTGTTTCTCACCATTCAGAACTGTTGCTAGTTTACTTGTGGCATTAGCAGTATTTTCTTTTTAATTATATCCCGTTCTTGTACCATGTAATGCTGCATGTTGTATTTCAGTATAACAGGCACGTGGGAGACCAGTACTTCAGTGTCTTAAGTTCATTGCATTCATAAATATGCACTTGTATGTAGCATTGCAATGTGAGTGTTTTGTCAGGCTCACAGTCAAGTCTAACAATTGTTACTGGGTTCATTACTGCACAATGCAGTTTGTGTATTCCCCCTTTAGGCTTTAGAAAGGCATCCTTGCAGCAGCTAATGTGCTTATCCTACAGCATTGGCCTCCATGCATGTGATCTACTGTGCATACCTGTCTCTTGCTACAGCATATGCTACTTAGCATACACATGCCCATCACAGCCCTATTACTGTTGGTGTACTAGCAGTATGTCAATTGACTTCAGGGTATCAGAACAGGAGTAGGCCTAGCTGCCTCCCTCACTCCAGTATGGGTGATCCTGTGTCAAACACTTATTCCAATCATCTGTCTACCCAGTTCTTCAAGCTGCTAAACAAACTTGGGCCATCTAGACTGTAATCAGAGTTTCATTTCTATATACCAGAGGGCTGGAGAGGGGTCATCCAAAGATTTCACATGTGACTTCATTGAAGAATTTTAATTTCCCTTATTTGTAGCTCACAGATTATATCTCAGTTTCTCATACAAAGCTCTTTTAGAAACTTGATGTGCTAATGACAGACAATGCCATACTTGCAAAAGTTAGGGTTGGACAATTGTCTATTCAGATATGGATCTTTATTGGGGCAAAGCATCTCAGCTGTATATATTCATTCAAAAGACTTTTTGCTGCAACAGTTATATATATTTTGTGTGTAAAAACGTGACACCAAACCCAGGGACAATTTAGATTTGCCTATCTACATACTGTGGGGCTTTTGGAGGTGGGAAGAAACCCAGAGCAAAAACTCACGGGAACAGTTATAAATTATTTGTTAAATGGGTAGGTGAGTTGGTCTAAGGACCCCTTTTCAGTCATGACCTGGGCCAAAGTGTAAATCAACAGCTAAAAGAAATAAAATATGAAACATACAATTAAACAGTTACCAAAATCAGGCAGTTTTCACACACAGACATTAAGCAGTAGTTTCAATTTGGGATAAACAGTTAAAATTCTTATATACAATATTCATATTATCAAGAGTAAAAAGACTGGTGATCCAGGCACAGGTGAGGCAGCTGTGATGGTAGATGAATGATGAACTTAAGGCTCCTTTTATATCCCAGGTGTTGGATTGACAGCATCTATCCTAACATACAAACTCTGCCTCCAATCACCATTAGCTAGTAGTGTTTGACATGAGTTTTTACTCAAGGTTTCTTCCCTCCTCCAAAAGACCTGCAGTAAGTAGAAAAGCAAATCTAAATTGTCCCTGGGTTTGGTGTCAAGTTTTTACACTGAGGGATGTGGGGGTACTGGGAGATCATGGTTTTACAGAACTGGGTGACAAGCCCTTGTACAGTCCCATCGTATGCTCAAATCTCAGGAACTCATGGCCATTCACATGGAAGAGTAGAGGTTAAAGGAAAAATCCTGCTGATGGCCATTTCAATGACTACTTCTGTATGACTATGCACTCGCCCCTTTAAAAGGAAGGGATGATATTGGCTACAGTGGTGACTGGATAAAAACTGCACATTGTTGAAAAAAAAACCTGTTGTGTCCATCATGCTTCACCCTCCACCATTGCCATGTTCCACCTTACTAATGCATGTTAACCCTACACCTGCCTTTTCCCAAAGAAAACCCTAAAGCATACTTAAAAATAATTTATGTAACAGTACCACTACATAAGACAGCCTTGGACACAAGCACCCCACTACACCTAACCCTCTCCATAGCCCTAAAACTCAAACACTTGCACACACACTCAAAACTTATCCTCTTGACTCTTACCTAATCCTTACCGTAACCCTAAGAAACATACAGTCATGTATACACGCACACACACACACACACACACACACACACACACACACACACACACACACACACACACACACACACACACACACACAAGCTACCACTCACTAACATACATCAACCAAACAACCATCTGCTCAAGTGAACATTTGATAACTTGAACTTCCACTTTCTTTCACAAAAAGTGTCTTTGAAGATAGCAGTGGTACCCCTATATTCATAAACACAGAAAGTATAAAAAATTACAAAAGATCACAAAAAAAAAATATTTTGTGATCAGTAAACTAAAATCCTTCTGTAACACTAAGATCTGATTTGTCTGAATAGTGTTATGGAAAAGTTTTTTCTAAGTGGCAGAGACAATGTTAGGACAAGGTTTAGTATGCAGTTTGAAGGTGGTAGAGGGGGAACTTTCCATTTCTTCTTTCTTTTTTTTAAATATATTGCAATGACAATGTGAAATATACATATGTATATGTGCATATGTATATACACACACATATATATTATATATATATATATATATATATATATATATATATATATATATATATATATATATATAAAACTAAAATTAACCGCACTCAAAAAAAAAAAATGAACGAAGAGAAGAAATTTTAACTAAGAAATGAACTTCGTGACAATAACAGCATCCAAAAAATAGTAAATCACACCAACAACTTTTGTAGTACTTTAGCACTTTCAACATTATGAAACATGTCTTTCTGAAGAAGTCTTGATAATAAATAAGACGAAAGTGCTAAAGTACTACAAGAGTTGGTGTGATTTACTATCTTTTGAATGCTGTTATTGTCACGAAGTTCATTTCTGATATATATATATATATATATATATATATATATATATATATACACACAAATACATATAATTTTTAAAACATTTTTATTGAAATGTATGTGATACTGAATTTGCATTATTGATTTTTATTATGTCAATAACTTATTCATGTGTTATGACATTTATTAATTATTTACTTGATTCCTGATTGGTCAATATGTGTTTTTATTCCACCAATAGTCTCTTTAAACTTCTTTTCATTATATTTGCACTCAAGTACTTGTTTAGAGTGAAACCAGGTTTGCTGTGTTGGTGGTGGTCTGGCATCTCAATTAATACTTCTTGGATTATTCAGCATTTTCTTATGGTTCTGTTCTGTTTTTCCTGCAACCTTGTAGTTTTGTTGTTATGTTTAGAGTGGGCACCATTTTCTTGTTGTATGCAACTATCTATCTGTATCTAGGTATGTGCATATGTATACTTATATTTATTTGGTATGACTACAGACACTTTCAATATACTACACATTCTGTTAAAGAAAGGGGTTCAACACACTTATCCTGTGACTGTAAGCCTTACTTGCAAATATGGCTGTGCTTTACAAATGCCTAGCCCACACTTTTTAAAGTGATGAACAATCTAAGAATGGGGCGAATTCCCTTTGTTGTATAATGAAACCTGAAAATATCGTATTGAAGTAGCACTTATCAGGATTTCATTGAACCACACACTTTGAGCTGTGAATCAAAAATGGTGGCAGATTCTAAACAAAAAGAATAGTACTGCTTTCTTTATAGAAATTGACTGAATGCTACAGCCCTAACCACACTAATTTTAAGAGATAGATTGTTGTTTCATAGTAACTGAAACCTTACCCAAGCACCAGGTGACAAACCTAAAAGTGTGGTTTAAGATGCTTTGAAACAAAATATATCACTCCTATTTAATAATAATACAGTAAATAATAATACAAAAAACATATTGCAGACAGTCTGTTGGCACCCTGTTTATAATCCAATAAGGGTTCTACATACAGTATTACAGAAGCTGAATGCTAAATTCCTCCAGAAGATGATTAATTGAAAAATTAACAAATTCCCCAGGCAGTCATACTGCTGCTGTTATAATTTCATGCACAAATTCTCAGTCATTAGCATGTCTTTAATACATATTATCCAGTGTTAGCTGAATTTAACATGAAACTGGCTTGCAGCTGGTTTCCTTATTCTGTCTCTCTATACAAATTAGCTTTATTAAATATGCATAAATATATTTATGTATTTACCTTGGCGGTCAGATAGATGTTTATCAATATTTCCCAGACAGAAGATGGATGGAAAAACATTGTTAGTCTTAGCAAAGTGACTCCTGCAGCATTTATGTAGATAAAAGTAATCATTTTTCTTGTGTGTGTGTGTGTGTGTGTGTGTGTGTGTGTGTGTGTGTGTGTGTGTGTGTGTGTGTGTGTGTGTGTGTGTGTATATATATATATATATATATATATATATATATATATATACACAGAGAGAAAGAGATATATATATATATATATATATATATATATATATATATATATATATATATATATATCTAAAAAAAAAACGAATGAATAGATTTTAGTATGTCAGAAGTTGAAAGACTAAGTTAAGTACCATTTATACATATATTTTATAGAGATGTGGACAATGAACAAAGCTATGAAAGAAGCTGAACGGCACAAAGATTTCAATGTTTATGGAACAAAAGTATTGGAAAAAGAATGAGTGCATGTAAAATATATCATGCTGTGCTAAAGGTTTCATAACATCTGGCAGCAAGGAGAATTTTGATACACACTGCAGGAGTTTTCAAAAAGATATTCAGATATTTTAATGGAATGATGCCGGATCAGTGCGGTCAGCTAAGGTATTATGTGCCAAATATGACACAGGGAAATTGGCAGATGGGATCTGAATGCTCTGTTAAGCAGTATTCTTAAAGTGTTTTCTTGCCTAGTTTCATCTCTGTACCCACAGTTTTGTTAAATTTCATCATCTATTGGGGAGTATCAGATGTGATAATTGAATATATGTTTAATTTTGTTTTTATCATTTACACTATTTAGTAATGTGTTCACTTAAGGCAAGCTTGAAGGTTGTCAGAGATTTATTGACACACAACCTAATCACCTCTAGAATCTCTATCTGCCTTTTTCAGTCTGTAATCTTCTTAACAATAAAGAGGTCTCTCTCTACCTTCTTTGTCATGTTGAAACTTCCATTGGGGCAGTCCCTGTCATACCACTGGCATGCGACTTCTCCCTTAACAACATTTAACTCTCTCTAACTGTCAGCCAATGTCACCTTGCAAAAAGAGAGGCTGAGGAACTGGATTATGTAATATAGAGGAATTAAGCTTTAACTATGGCCAGATGGCCCAAGTTCATACACTGCCTCAGGTGCTAAAGGAACCAGGAGTTGGCCTTACTTAGGATGTCCCACAGGAATGTGGATGTTGATGTCATCTTGCAGAGGGAGGGGTTATAGCCTTACTTAAAAATGCCATCTTTGCTAGGATGCTGGTGAGGCACAAAATACCTCCATAGCTTCCTGGAGGTTGCCTCCCATGCAGTTCTTTTTCTCATGCTGGAAATTTTCCAGGGGTAATGGAATGACTGTATTCAAGGTGGATGGGGGAACTGATGGTTAGTAGGCAAGGAAAAAAGATATATGAAAAAAATAAAAAAGGTGGGGTACAAAGTTTCTAACCCTATACTCATCTCAAAGACAGATAACTAGTTCTATGCCTCACCATTTGTACTTATAGAATGTCTCGGACTGTCTGCTCATAACTGTTTAGTGTAACCCTGTGTCTGCTCAACTGAGATTCAACACCTCCTGTCAGCTATCTTGTTTTGTACTTTCATCTCACTATAATAATAGATTTTCTTGCCCTTAGGATATGCAAATAATTTTGTTCCTGCCTTATCTCAGCAATAACACCACTACAAGCTGTAAATGTTTAATTCAGTGCCATTGATATTGAACGCTAGATATTATCTGTATTTTATTTCTTATGTATAATAATCGATACTGATGTAATTTCAAATGTGTATGTTATCAGGCTTTAACTGTCACTTCCTAATCTCCCCCTCTGTGTCCATCTATTCAGGTGACTAATGCTCCTGTCAGTCATGCTCCAAAAATGTTGGAGGCAGTAATTCCTTAACTACCCATTGCCATACTGGCTACTTTCAGTAGACCCTGTTCAAGTCCTTGACTAAGAGCTACCACTTATATCCCAATCTGAGTTGCAAATCTGAAGTCTCTTTTCAACAAAGCTTATTTCCACAGAGTACTCAGATTAAGGATTTTTAAATTCTTTATTTCCTACCTCACTGTTTGATTAGATTAGTGGTTTAACAAGTGAAGATTAAATAAAACTGGGCAATTTTCAAAATGCTACACCCCAGCTTCTGCATGCAGATTTGCTATTCATGCTTCTATATCACTCTACCATGAAACTGTGCATGCCATCACAAGCACTTCTTTGTTCATCACAGACGGCTTAGCCATATCTATACCTTCTACAGCCTGGTTTGATTTCACTTCCGGTGAGGAATGGGACCATCTTACACCAGAAGACTCGATAATATCACAAATTATCCCCAAATTGTCACTATTCTGTTAGTATTTTGAAGTGTAAATCATAATGTTTCCAAAGCATGGTCTGGATATCAGGCACATCATAACTATTAATTAAAACCTATCAAATCTCATATAAATTGTTCCCATCTCAATCATCTGATGCCCCAAAACCTGAATGCCCTGGAACTTGCATAAAGCAGAGGAGCTGAATCCACACAAAGATGTGCTTGTGCTTTAAGATGCCCTCTCATTTAATGAAGTCATTGAAGGTAGATAGTGATTGCTTCAGTACAGCTTAATTTCATATCATAACTACCTCCGTAGTTCTGGAAAGTAAGGTATTCTCCTTGTTCAGAACAAATGCATCATCTTTACCCTACCTGGTTTCCCCCAACACGTGAGGGCTTTAAGCATTAAAAAACAAACAAAAAAAAAAAAAAAACAGAACATTATTTTTGATAGTGGAGTAAGATTATGATACCAGATGTTTCTAATTCCTATCCTTGTCCCCCATACAGCCGGTGGTGTACTCCATTCCAGCACTTCATAAGTGTCATCAATTTTGCCCTTAGATAAAGGAACCTGGACTGTCCTGCTCTGACCTTTTTTGACTTACTTGATCTCTCAGTAATCATATACTTTTTGTTCACCATTATTGTATCTCAGAGTAGAGCTGTTATATATGAGGTGAGCCTTAACAGTATGTCAATCACAAATATCCTAAAATACAAAGAGTACATAACGATTTGCAGAATTATGTCCATTTTGGGGTAAGTTGTTGACTCAGTCATTCTTACTAGCTCCTTGTGAAGTAAGCACCTGCTGGTTTCCTCACATCTCTCGTGTTTTCACTCTGTGGCCTAGCACAGCATGGTATAATCATGTTGATTCCTCAGTACTTTTGTTTTCTCTAGCTTGTCCAGTTATTGGAATCAATGCCTTTTTAAGGTCAAGCCCTAGAAGATACATACCCACCACCCTGCATTCCACTTATTTGTTAGTAATTCCATTATCTGTATTCTGGCATTCTAACAGGCTCCACCTCTGCATTCATGGAATTGCTCATCACCGTTACAGTTTTCATATATGGACGCCTTGATGCTCAGCCAAGCACAACACCACTTAATCTGTCATTGCTTTTCTTCAGTTTCCTCCATATCATACCTCAGGCTAGACACTCCAGTCATGTGTATTCAGGAACAAGATCTCAACAATGCATGACCATGAAAATAAGATATGACATTAGTAATTAATACATCAGCTCAGCTCTGGGCAGATACTCCATGTGCCATATAATATTCAGTCTCATACAAGTTACCACCAGCTTTCTTATAAAAAAAAATCTTACCCTGCTCAACCTGCAAAAGCAAGAAGTCTGAACACTGACATTACCTTGATTATATTATGGAAATCTGACTTGTCTATTGCCCACTATTGGATCACCATCTATATATACACTATTTCCAAGAAAATGTGTTTCTACATATTTGCTCTGTGACCTTCCCTTCTGGTCATTTAGCTACATACTTCTGACTGCCAAAACAATCTAAATTCCTAGTCTCATGGTTGTGTTAGCATAATGATGGAGGTTCTGTTGAAAACCACTAATCTAGCTCAAACAGAGTCTAGTTGTGGGTAGTCTTGCACTTTTTTCTTATCCCCGTATTCTCCACTAATACCAAACTATAGCTGCTTCTTTACCGCATCTTTGAAAACATTGTTTAGTTATGAGATACGAGTCCTCTGTTGGTGAAATCATCTAAAATAAAGCTTAGAATCTCACTGGCTTGAACACTTGATCCTTGGTCTTTCACTCCTGCACATCTAGATTTAACCTAATGCTTCCTTAAGCTTGCCTATCTTGCCCTGTGGGCAAAAGGAGTTCTAACCTGCCATATCAAGTCTCCCAGAAGTGGCCTTATTTGGTTTCCACACTTTCTTGTCCTCACTAAATGAAACTCCAAGTGAGCGAAACATGATCAGGAAAGAAAACTTGCTGTTGTATCCCCAACAGCCATTCAGAGGTTTTAACTAAATCATCCAGGTAATGAATCATCCCACTGTTCCTGCTGTTGTTTCTCAGACATCCTGCTCTGATTAACTGAACCCCTCAATCTGTACCTAGGTGAATGAACCCCCAATAAGCATAGATTTAATAATGTAAATCTGGTCTCTTCTGAATGTCATTGTATGTCAGCTGGCTCATTTTATCTGGTAGGAATTACTGGCTCAGTACGTTATGCTTTTCTGCAGCTCTTTATCTCTGTTATGGCTTTAACCTGTCTGCATTCTCCAGAGCTCGGAAGAACTTCTGCCTTTCTTTAGAATATAGTCACTTAAAAAAAGTCTCCATTTGCTCCTGGTGTAAATTGGGTTATGAAAATGAATGAACTACCCCTTTTTCATCATGCTGGGTTATATATTAGTGTAAGGAATCCACTAACATAGAAACCACTAATATAAAAGTGGACAAATTGATGTACAACTTGCATAGGCAAACTACAGCATTAAAAAATACCTTGGCAGGGAATAGCCCCCATGCACCCCTGTTCCTGGATTATTTTGTTTTCTACAACATTTTATATAATATAATACCTCCAGAGAAATTCAACTGCAGAGCAACTAGAAATACCCAAGAAAGTGAAATAATTTGCTGTACAAATTCCAGAACTAAGATAAATTAAGTAAAATGCACCTGGAGCATAGCTCTCAACTGTCAAGATTATTGCAGAATATCCACATTTTTGCCTCATATTTTTGGTCAGTTCCTCATAAAACGTAGATTTCTGGCAAATCAGTGAGAAGTGCATTCACTAAATAATGACATAAATTTATATTTCAGATTTTATATCATTCAGAAACTGTATTGTAACAGAAGACCTTTTATTCTAGCAACTTTCTCAGTTTATATAAGCAATATTTAAAATGTGTCCCTATTTTTGGACGTGTCCTCCCATTATTTTTGCCTTTGCCCAGATTTCTTGTGCTAAGAGGTTGAAAGGTATGACCTTGATTTCAGAAGCCCAATAAAAACATATCAGGCAACATATTCCCATCAGCTCATTTATCACTACCACCTTACCCACAGTGCCACCCTGCCCTTCATATATAACATATAACAAAGTATTTATAACAAGCTTCCTGAAGTGCAAGCATTCATGTATGGATAGCATTACAAACTCCAACCATCTTAGTTGCATCATAAACCTGCCAACACCAGAAAACAAACAGACAAAAAATGAAGAAATTGCCCCAACAGGCTATTAAATTGTCAGATCAGACAGAGAGAAAAAAAATCTGGTGATGATGCTATCCTCTACAACACAACATTAGGTATCTCCCTTTCTCCCATATTCTGTCAATTTTCTCTAACTCAGAAATCCTACTAACCATGCTAAAACAAAATGCTCAAAAGACAGTCACAATCATGGGTATATACATACCCCTAGTTAACAATGCTAAAACAATGGAAGGTAGATTCTGCTGGGCCTCCTCAAAACCCCTTATAAAACCATAATATTGGGTGATATTAATATACACTGACAAACCATACAATTTGAAAATTCAACCAACAATATGCATCTTTACAATTTCACTCATCTCATAAGTACACCAACTATATAGCAAAGCCACAGCCAGACTATCAACCCTCAATTCTCTCCAAATAAAATATCATCCCACAGAACTCTGTCAGACAGACTAAGTGATCACTTAGCAATGTACGCCATAAGCTACCTAATAACACCACCAAAACACATTACAGCCTGGTAAGAAAATGTACTGTCTTTCATAAATATATTACATCTTCTTAACTGGGAGTCACTAAAGACTCTCCACATAGATGATGCTGTCTCTGAGATCAATAAAACCTTCCTAGGTATTCTAAACTCACTAGTCCCTTGTCCCAGAATAAAAACAGCCAAAGTCAACTTTGCCCCATGGTTATACTTAGCAACTAAATAATTCAGGAAACATGGAGATGAAACATGGAAGGCCTGAACACACAAAAAAAAAAAAAAATAGAAAAAACAGCCTCTGCTTCGCTACCATGCAGACAACTAAATCACCAAGTATAAGACAGCCTATTACTTAACCAATCAAAACATACAGACTAATAATCTAAAACCGTTCTGGGCCTCAGTTAATAAACTGTTAAATCCAGGACAAGCTACACAGCCAACACTAAACACACAAATGATACCATTACCAACCAATTCAATACTTGCTTTACACAGACAGTATAGCCATTGACCTACTAGAGGACTAATCAAGCTCTTGATGTCCCTGTTCAATCAAATAACCTTCTTCAACATGTCTCCTTCCAACCAGATCCCACAGATGTCATAAAAAACCTCAGAAAAATAATGCCTACTAGAACTGCCCCTGACAATCTACTTACTCTTATCCACTGTTTCTATTACTCAAAATTGAAATTTCCTGTAGTTTTTAAAAACCAATGCATGCCTTGCTAAGGCATTGGTTTATATTTTCTTTTCATAGCTTGTGTGTGTTCCTTAATCCTATCAGCTAACTTCCTCATTGTTTTACCAATGTAGAAACCATCACAATTTGTGCAGCATGCAAGGTAGACCAATCCTTCACTCAAACAGTCATTCCTATCCTTTGTCATTAGAACATAATTAATGTGTTTGAAAAAAAAAAAGCTATTAAAAGCCAGAGTATATCTACAATAAGAACAATTATGTCAGCCAACGGTCTCCCATTTATTACTGATTGAATAATTTAATTGCTGTGAGCCCTGTTGTTCCAACATTTGTTTTAGATTTCTGTTTTTCCTAAACAAAATTATGGCTGTATCCAATAATTTTACAAATTTCCCATAATGATCTTCCAGTTATTGGAAATAATGTCCCATAGTATCAGAACTTCAGTACTAGTGGGTATTGGAAAAGAACAACTGAACTCTTGACTGGTGGATAAGAATGAGTTTGTGGAAGGTTATAACAAATTTAGAGTATTTGGAACTGAAATGGCAAGTTTTTTAAGGGCAGATAGTGCGACAGGGATTAATGACAGCATTTCAGTTAAATGTTTTAAATTGGAATAGTATTTAATATAAGTATATTTATTTGTTAAACGTTCATCAAGTATTTTTGATTTTTTGGGGTGATCAGGCATATTAATTTTGTATAAGACTGTGTTTCATTTAATGTATGTTTTAATTAAGGCTGAAATATCATTGGATTATTTAGTGTAATGTCATGATTTATTAATTTAAATGGGTTGCAACAAGGTGGTTTTTTTTTTACTATTCTTGAAAGAACAAACATGCTTAATAAATTATTTTAGTTTCATTTTTCAGTGGTGGTTTTCCTTTTCATACTGGTTTTGTTTTTCATTTGCTCAGTGCAGTTTTTAGTGGTTTGTTTTCCATTTTTTAGATTTTAAATATTACTCTTATAAACCTAGAAAGTTGCTAGAATAGGAAGATTTCCCAGACACCCACAAATTGTATATCAAAAAATTAGGCAAAACTCTGCACATTCTGTCAAAATGTGTACAGTTGAGAGGTATGAGAAGATGAATAAGAAAGGCGAGGACTAAGATTTGACTGTTTACGATTTTTCTTAATATTTTCCTCGCATGAGTTTGAAGTACTGTAGTCGAGGTTGCTTATTTGATGGCATTATAACTGTGATATAATGGGGAGTATATGTTCCAGCTATGCCCTTGAAGAAACAAGCCTTATTTCAAAAATTCTCTTAATTATGTCCCAACTTAGGGCATAGCAGAAAAACAAGTCATGTTATGCTTGCTTTGAATGGTTGCTTTGCAGCTGCAGTAATTAAGAAGAAATAGAACCAAGCAGGGTCATCTGAACAACTGCATTGGCTCTCTTCATGTCAGGAACATAACCTCTGTATATGTTAACTTAGTTCAGTGGGTTTTTTTATTTTAAAAGACATGCTTTATTTGTTTAGTTGTAATGAGATGTAAAGTATGCAACTTGGCCCTTGACCTTCTCCTTCTTGTGGGTATTTGAACTTTGTCATGTGTGATTTAAGCTGGTTCTTATGGGACGTATATGCACAAAGCTAATCTTCAGCCATTACATTGGGGATATTTTAGGTATACACGTTTTAATGGAGCTAAGAGCTAAAACAGACATAAGCGTTGTAGAACAAGTTTTAAAAAATTATTACAGAAAAATGGGATTGATGTTTAATTTACTTAGCTGGAATGTAAATGGGCTGAATAATCCCATAAAGACAGGATACATTTGTCATTTAAAGAATGTAGTTTAGTAGTATTGCAAGAAGCCCACCTCACCTCATAGTCTACATCTTGGTTAAATAAAGAGGTATTTAAGGTTTAAAATACTCTGCATACATTGGGGGAAGGAAGAGGGGAGTGGTGGTTTTACAAAATGTATTCTGGCCATTTCAGATATTAGACAGTAAAGATGATGCATAAGGTTTGTTTTTAGTGATGAAGAGAATTGTTTTGGGGATTGATATTAATAACAATAGCCTCTATTTATCTTCCACCAAGAGCAAAATTCATTTTAATTAAAAAAATTTGATTGATCTGTTTGATTTTCTAGATAGATACGTGTTCAGAGCAAGCTAGTGAACCAGATTTCTCACTTAAAAGGAAATGAATGTTGGCTTTAGATTGTCTAAGCTGCATACAACAAGTAGAATGATGAAGATATAGACTCGTAGATGTTGATAAGAACTATAGTGAGGGTGGAAATCCAGGTGACACTTATTCTTGGACCACACCCCATTACCGTTTAGATGTCAGATGGAAAAGGGGGGATGGATCTGTATACAATGGAGTGATCCTTCATATATGCTGAATAATCCCAATTTCACAATAGGAATTCAGGAAACAATAAAAATAATCTACCCCCAGCTTGGGGATAACACAGTTAAAGAATGTGATACATTACAGGGGAAATTTCAAGAGACAGTAGTAAACCACATAAATCTAGGTGGTCTCACAATATCATAAGGGGAACTATCCCAAATCCAACCAAGAACAATTCTGAAATGCTAAGAAGGACATGCAAAAATACATAGATTCCAAAATATCCTTTCAAAAAGCAGCACTCCAGATAATATTTTCAGTGGCCTCTCCCAAGAACACCAGATACCTAATATCATACCTCAGGCAGCAAAAAGTGGAGAAACTGGTATCTCAAATAAGAGATTCCTATACAAATAATATAGCACAAAGCCCCAAGGATATATTGGATATTTTTAAAAATTACTATAATGAACTGTATACACAGGAGGAAGGTACAGAGCAAAGTATAATTATTTCTTTCTTTCTTTATTTTATTTTACATTTGTTAAACAGGATAGTCCACTGGACGTAGGTCCATTTTCAGTAGAGTCCCGGGGAGAAAAGCTGCACACATATGAATAACATGTAACAAATAAACTACAAAGTTTACAAAGTATATTTAGATACAAAATGCAGTGAGTCTTAATTAATAGTAGTATATTCATACACAGCAGTCACAATTAGTGAAAACAGAGAAATCTTACGGTAATAGTTTCATTAGTCTAAAGATATATATATAATGACCTCAATCATTGCTGGAGGGAATCATGCGTAAACCAACAACTTCTTAAAGGTTATTGGGGTCAAAACCATAACAATCTATTTTATTATATTGTATGTATTACTACAGTAATAGAATATAGACCTATCTGTTCCTCTTGAGGTATGCCATAGCTAAGGTGATGTAGGGTCTAACATAGTGGAGGGTCTAGCATGGTAAAGTGCAAGGGCATAGCCAGTTATTAGTGAGATGCAGTTTTAATGCTTTTTTGTACTCTATGAAGGATGTCATAGTAATTATGTTATAGGGTAGAGCATTCCATATTTTGGATACATAATTAGAAATTAGGGCATCACCTGCTGTATTATTTGACTTAGTTACTGTGAGAATAAGTTTGTTACCGGAGTGAAGAGTTCTGTTATTGGTGTGGAGGTGAAGTAGGCTTTGTAATGCAGGGTTTTTTTCTAGTCGATATAAAATTTTATGGGCCAGAGAGAGTTGGTTGTAGTGCAGGAGTTGAGGAAGTTCCAGTCAGTTGAGCAGCTTCAAGGATGAGCACTGGTGAGATCTAAATGGGGAGTCAGAGGCAAATCTAGCTATTTTGTTATAGCAGGAGTCACACTAAGCTAGGTCTGCTTTTCTAAGGTTGGTGAGAATAGGTGAGGCATAAATGAGGGTGGAAATAAGGTGAGTGTGAGATATAGTAGCTTTTGTTTGTTGGGTAAGGAATTGTCTATTTCTATAGAGGGTACCTAGTTTTTTGTGAACTTTCTTGAAGGTCTGGGAAATATGAATATCAAATCTTAGATTGTTATCAACCTCAATGCCCAGGAGTTTGGTGTGCTCTGTGGGAAAAAAAGTAGATTTGTTACTGGACATGATATTAAAGGAAGACATTGGTGACGTAGACCTAGTGGGTTTAAAAAGTAGCAGTTTAATTTCAGCAGGGTTTAGGATGACTTGGATATTGGATAGCCATGTTTCTGTAGAGAGGAAAGATTCCTGAGTTAATGTGTGAAGTTCCTGTAGTGAGGAAGCTGCACAAATTAATGTAGAATCATCAGCATATTGGATGACAAAATGCTTTGGGAGTGGAGGAATGAAGCTTATTGGTATAGCGGGTAAACAACAGAAGCACTAAAATAGAACCCTGGGGAACACAAAGATTAACTGGGACAAGACTGCTTGCTGATGGCCAGCTAAATAGCTCTGGAACCAGGCTATGGCAGGGAGATAGTCTTAATTCGGACAGTTCTTTGATAAGAATGTCATGTCTAACCATACCAAAGGCTTTTGAGAGGTCAAGAAAAGTGGTAGAAACAAATTTACCAGCATTTCTATGAGAGTTTACTGTATTGGAGAAGGACAATAAGGCAGTGGTGGCACTATGGAAGTGTCAGAAGCCAGGCTGGGTGTTTGATAAGAGCCTGTGTGTGTGCAAGTAGTGAATCATTTGGAAGTGTATGCACTTTTCAAGGATTTTTGCTAGAGGGGATAGAATTGCTATAGGTCGGTATATTGTAAGCTCTGTGGAGTTACCTCCTTTATGTAGGGGGATTATGTGAGATATTTTCCATATCGCTGGGATGGTGGCTTCTGAGAGGGATCTGTTAATTAGAATGGCTATAGGGTAGGCCACTGCATCAGCAGCAGTTTTTAAGAATTCCCCTGGTAATTTGTCAGCAGCCAGAGTAGTGGGCTTAAGTTTTTTGAGGTACTTTTTTATCCTATCTATAGAGACTGACTGGAATTTGAAGGAGCTATTCCTTATGGGAGTAGTGATGGGTTCAGAGGAAGGGTGTGTGTTGATTTTTTCGGGTCTACTTCACCTTATCGCATGTTGAAAATATCGAACGGCAGTAATGTCGTAAATGCCGTACATCTAAAGTGTTATTGCAGGATCATGGTACAGTGGGAATGAGAAACTTTGCTCTTTCCTCACTGTAGTGCGATCTTGGAGTTGGTATATATAATTAGCAGGGAGTGTTGGAGGTGCAGCCCCCCATAAGAACAGTTTCGATGTACGGCATTTTCGATGTTTATGCCGTTTGATATTGTCATCTTTCGACAAGGTAATATAGACACGATTTTTCTGTTGGTTGGCTAGGGTCAGTATTGTTTCAGTAAAGAATGTATTAAATTGAGTGAGAATGCTATCAGAGTTATTTACTAAGGTAGGAGAGGGGGTACCAGTTTTTCCTGGTAGTAGCAATTTGTTAATGGCTGCCCAAAATTTTTGAGGGCTATTTTGGTGCTTGATTTGAAGATTGGAGTACTAATTAATTTTGTGAAGTTTTGCTAGTTTCTTAGCTTTATTCCTAAGCTCCTGGTATTTTTGTTTTGCAGCTGGGGACTTAACAGTTTTCCAGTGATCCCATACTTTATCTCTAGCTTTGAGGAGGGCTTTGGTTTCTTTGATAAGCCATGGAGTGGGATTAGATCTGGTTCTTATGGTTCTAGGAGGGCGTGAAGATCTAATACATTTAAGAAGGTGTTATTAAAGTAAGTAATTGCCTCATTTAATTCCAGGTATTTCAGGGGTGCCCAATTGCAATGTTTTAGTTCTACTGTGAAATTGATGGGGTTAAAGTTCTTTTTCTTTCTAATAAAATGATAGACTGTACCTTTGGGATATTGGTTGCATTGTTGTAGAAGGAAGGTTGACAGACGGTCGCTTAGACCATCATGGAGGCAACCTGCAAGAGAGGGGTGGCTAGGTTTATTAGTTAGAATTCAGTCAAGGATTGATTCCCTGTTAGTTGTCTTGTAAATTCTTGTTGTAGTTTGGATGGCTTGGATAAAGCCATGGAGATAAATATGATTTGTTGGGATGGAAGAGTTACAGGATAGCCAATCTATTTTTAAATCTCCCAGACTGATGGTTTCATTTTGGAGATATAAACAGGACCAATTGAGCAGATTTTCTAGAGTGGGTATATTGTTACCGGGAGGTATATAGCATCAAATTATGTTTATTAGTTTTTTGGATAATACAACCAGAATGCTTTTTAGGAGGAAATAACCTCAAACTATAACTGAAGCATAGAGACAATCCCTAATTCATCCAATATCTGAGCTAGAACTGGAGGAAGTAATAAAAATACACTAAAAAGGGAAATCCCTTACCTCAGATGACATACCAATAGATAATGCTACATAAAACAAAAATCCATCAAATTGTATTGAAACACAAATAAAATACTCTCTAGCACCTCAGCCAATGGAATTCAAGAGTTCAAAAACACATAAAACTTCTGTCTTAAATACCAACATCATTGAAAACATAATTGCTCAAACAATTAAACAATTAAAACTTTAATCAATACAGTCAATTAATAAACCTACAATAACATTTCCAACTGCATTCTACATTTAACTCAGAAGGTGTCAGTATTCCATATTTCAGATTATACAATGACTTCCTATTAATATTCGAAAATGTACATGCTGATTGGCTAGCCCAACTAGTGTGCCCATTGTAAGTCCCACAATATACAAATGGAAAAAGGTCCGGTTGCCTGGTCTTTTTTCCATTGGTATAAAGTGCCCCAAAATCTTTTTTTTTTACAATTAAAAAAAAAAAAAAAAAGAGAGAGAAAACTGAGCAATGGAAACTTTCCTTTCTCTGTTGCTTCCATTTCAAAGCATTGATGTACTGGGTATGCGTGGGAACGCAAGTCCCATATGCATGCGCAGTACATCAAAACAAAGAAGCAGTGTACCACCACCAGCGGAAGAGCACTAATGCACCATTATACAAAGACATTATTTAAGAAAAGTAAGTATTTTTTTTTTCTTAAATAATGTCATTGTATAATAGCAATAACTGACTCAGTGGTTGTGATATATTGAAGATTCACCCATGGTTGCCTTTGTTTAATCATTCGGGCTTCGCCCTCATGATTAAACCACACCAACCGTGGGTAAATCTTCAATATACCACACCATGTCATCGGTTGTTGCTTAAATAAACAGTTTTCATATAAAGCAATCTACTTTTTAAATCCAGAATATTATGAACTTTAATTTTCTCTAAAACAGTACCATCTCTCCATGATAGGAAATATAATGCATTGCTAAAGGGCTGTCAGTCTTTTTATTTTTAATAACCCTCAGATGCTCCTGCAGTCTAACTTTGAAGGTCCTTTTGCTTTCTCCCACATAAAGAAAAGATTGCAGGATCATCTCAGGGCATAAATAATGCCTGCAATATTACAACTAAACATTTCCCTAGGTTTGTAAATATATTATTAATCTTATTTAAAGCTCTAACAATGTGCTTACAAACTTAACAATTTCTGCAAGGTAATGTGCCCACATTTTGAAGTTCAGTCCCTAACCTAACATCAGGTGTTGAAATGTAGCTGTGAACAATCATATATTTTATACTACAACTTCTTTTAAAAGAAAGAAATGGTCTATCAGCTAAAATATTAACAACACTTTTATTCTTTAATAAAAAAAATAATAACTCTGTAAAAATATTATATGCAGTAACAAAATAAATCTTATCTGCAATACCCACTTCACTATCCATTGTAAACTGATTTCTCACATTGCACTAAGTTGTTTTAATATATTGATCACCCATTGTCATCCTTTTCATGGCTTCCATAATAACTTGTACTTCATAACCTCTCTGTTTAAAGAGTACATGCTTTTAATAATTCTTTTTCTAAGACTTCCTTTTCATTACACAGTCTATAAATACGCAATAGCTGACTATAAGGCAATGATTTAATTAAATGTGGTGGATGACATCTTCTACCATCCAAAAAGTTGTTGCCATTTTCAAACTTCCTGTGTACCTTAGTTTCAATTCCACCATCTGTTGTACCTTCTAATTCTACTATTCTATATTCATATTTACAAACCCCTACCTGGTTGAAAAGCAAACATAATACACACATAGCCACAATGCAATTAAGCAAATGGCTGTTGACACTGTTTGGTATCCACTCTTGAAATCTGCTACATATCCCAGATATGTACTTTCAGTGATCAGCTTCATTTTTCATATGTACTTACAGAGAAATGATACTTCTTGTTCAGTGTCAAAAACTAAGAAAATCCTTTGAATGTTCTAATACCTTGGCATCTGTTATGCAAATGAGCAGACTATCAATGCACAATGCCAAGCAATACTGACATAATTTGAAGTCATGTTAACACTTTCCATGACTCGTGGAGTGATGCGTACATTATCAGTGCACTACTGGGAAGGTTTTGATTAGCTGACGGCTGTATGTTATTTATTAATGTTCACTTTTCAAGCTCCCATATTCTTGTAACATTCTCTTGAAATGTGTGTGTGTTTTTCTGACCCTTTCATTACAAGTTCTCCTCTGGAGTCACTTGATGATGTACTGGTCTAGAAAGTATCTTTAGGCAGGCATTCAAATCCAAGAGGGCTACCTATAACAACATTTAAAACAATGAGTATCAAGTACTGATCACTGGAAAAGTATATATGAAATAAGCCTTAGCATAGTACACACTTGTAACTGTTCACCATTGATTTGTACATCATCCGTACAGTAGGTGAGGGTTTTGTTGCCTGCTTG